>NC_142802.1:60364860-60522360 GCF_049724085.1 Artemia sp. Qi Xiang Cuo | reverse complement strand
AGCTTTGACATTGTCCAGGATAAGAATTTGAGAGAATTTTCCAGAAACAGTTGATTGCTAAATTGGAGAGTATAAAGTTTGACAATATAGAAGATAGACGGAATTATTCTTAGGAAAATAGAATGTGAATTCCCTGATGTTGTCTTAGGGGAGAAAGTTAGAAACGCAGCCGAGAATATTAGGGAAATGCTTTAGGATTAATAGAGAGGAGGAGGGGCTTGTACAAGAATTATTTGAGTGATGGATCAAATGAAAATAAGATAAATGCAAGGAAAGTTGAAAAAATATTAAAATATAAATGAAGGTGTGAAGTGGAGGGCTTGGATAGAATTGCTGAAGATCTACAAGATGCTGCCAGACGCCATAGCAGTAAAATAATGTCCTAGCATGTTAATAAATTCAGAGAGAATAGTCAATTTGGACCTGTACCAGTTAAAGGTGAGAACGGGACCACAATTAGTGATAAGGAAAGAGTTGAAGAGAGATGGGCAGAATATTTTGAGAATGGGCTAAACCAAGATAGAGTAGCGGGAAAAGATAAAGATGAAAAAGTTTTTGATACCTTGGATGTGAAGGAAGATTTGTTTTCTGAGGAAGAATTAGCGACAGTACTAAAAGGATTAAAAAATAATAAGACCCCAGCTGCTGAAGGTATAGTAAATGAGTAAATGTGTCCTGGGACAGAAAGCTGAAGGTATAGTATAGTAAATGAGTAAATGTGTGTGTGTTAAAAAAGAATCCGAAGACCTTAAGTACTTCAAGGCAGTGTCCTGGGACAAAGGTTAATACTTCGAATTGCCATTACCTACCTAATGAATTTTTTTTCTAACCCATGTTAATTTAAAGTTTTAGCCCTGGACAATGTGTCCCAAAACTAAACAGTAGTCCCAAAACTCTAAAGAGTAGTTATTGGTTGGCACTGTGGAGTGAATTTGCTTCAAAAACCCAAATGAATGACTTGAAGTAAATTATAGACAATTAATACCTTTATCTACCTTCGGTACCCTATGAAAAGTCAAAGAAATTTCTCTCCCTCCCTCTTCGTCTCCTCTCTCTCTTTCTCTCTCTCTCTCTCTCTCTCTCTCTCTCTCTCTCTCTCTCTCTCTTTTTTACTTTGGGCAGTTAATCCTTACCTCCAAGGGAATGTATTCACAGATATAAAAAGCCACAAGTGAATCAGAGCTTTGACATATTACGAAGAATCTTGCATCGCATCTCAGCTTGATATTATAATATTTGATCCTATCTTTAGAGGAAAGACGTGGGCAAATAGACGAGAAGCTGGAGAAAAAAGGATAGACTGAAGTAAAGAAAGATGACACTCAGTAGACAAACAGAACAACAAATATTTACTTTCTGACTCCAGTAACCAATTTCCGCTTTTTATAAATCTCAGAAGTTTGTTGGTATAGGTAGAAGAAAAGAGAGTTTTTTAGTGCCACTAAAGTGTATAGAAAGAAATTCATTCAGCTCAATGACTCTGAGAGAGAAAATATAGCGACAGAGGATGACATTTCCAATATCGTCTTACTGTTCCTGTGAAATAATCTGTCCAAAAGAAAATGAACACTTTCTGGAAACGATGGATGAAAATCAACTTATATCTTGTATATTAAAGGTCACAAGATCAGATGTGCTCGTGTCTGTCTGAAATAAACATGTTTGAGAACCTAATAAAAATACTAATGACTCTTCTTGTCATGCATTTTTTCTTTTTTCTTTTTTTTACCGAAACTCTAAAAAACTGATTTTTATTTTTTTTTTTTTAATGGAAATTCTAAAAAGGGGAATTTTGATATCAATAGATATATCAAAAGAGTCGGCTTATTATACTGATTACAAAAATATAAGATTCAATAAGTTTAATATTACCTATCGAAAGCTACGAGGCTGACAAAATTTGCCTGATTTTCAAATAAAGGAAGAAAACACCCTCTAATAGCCAAAGAATCGTAATGAAAACTGTACCATCAGATTCAGAGTATCCGAAAACCCTATTGTAGAAGCTTCAAGTTCCCTTTTTTTTTTTTTTTTTTTTTTTGCCAGAAGAAAGATCACGGATCCTTTTTTATTTGTGTGTTTGTTTATTTTCCTCAGGGGTGATCGCATCAGACCAAAAGTACTAGAATATCAGGAATGGGCCCATTTGAGTGGAAATTGAAAGTCCTAGTTTCCTTTTTGAATGACCAAAACGACCCAAGGGCAACCAGCCCTCGTCCCACCCTCCTTTTTTCATCAATGTCGTCCTTTCTAAATTTAAGATAGCCATTCGGTGCAGCGTAGCTGAAAAGCTCAGTAACTATGCCTTTGGGGATAAAATGAACCCCCACAATCTCTGGAGAAAGGTCTGTAAGTCATTAAATTTTCCAATTGTTTACGTATTGTACCTGTTATTGGTAAGTATACAGATATTTTTTTACAGGGGGAGTGAATTTTCGGCAGGGGAATTTTCTACGGAGATAGATTTTTTTAGGGGGGCTTTCCAGAGGAAATTTTCCACTGGGGGATTTGAAAGAATTCCTATACGAAATTGTGTTGTCTTACTTTCTCTTTGCCAACACAATTTTTGTATTTGGAGTATCTGAAGAATGTTCCAGGGGAATTTTCCGAGGGCTATTTTCAGCGTGTTTGAAATTCCTGGAAAAATTCCATGGAAGGGGGGCTTCCGGAGAAATTATCAGGAAAATGATTAGAAATTATCAGAAACGATTAAAGTTTTTTTTCAAATGAAAGTATGCTAAAGAGAATT
Source organism: Artemia sp. Qi Xiang Cuo (assembly GCF_049724085.1). Lineage (NCBI taxonomy): Eukaryota > Metazoa > Arthropoda > Branchiopoda > Anostraca > Artemiidae > Artemia > Artemia sp. Qi Xiang Cuo. The sequence continues at coordinate 60,519,611 of NC_142802.1, read as the reverse complement.
TTTTAGGCTGAATCATCCACAAGAAATTTTATGAGGAGATTTTCAGTGAGGATGGAATTGTCCGGAGGAAATTTTAAGGAGTGGTGCATCTTACTTGGGAGGAAATTTCCATGGAGAAGTTTTCCTTGAGGGTGAGGGAATTTTTCATGGAAGATGAGCCAGATTTACCGGCATTATTTGAAAAACGATCAGAAATTAAATTTAAAAAAAATTAACTGAAAGTAAGGAGATACATCAAAACTTTAAAACAACAGAAATTATTCCGTATATGAAGCGGCTGTTGCCCCCTCCTCAATACCTTGCTCTTTACCCTAAAGTTTGGGCTGTTTGTCCCAATTTTTTAAGAACAGCGCCTGAAACACGAGGGCCGCTTGATTAGAATAGGAAGCTTAAAAGTGCTAAAGGCCTTAGCGTAGAGAGCAAGGTGTGGAAGAGGGGGGCAGCCCCTTCATAAGCTGAATAACTTCTGTTCGTTTTCAGTTTTAATTTTGCTCCTTTTTTTCAGTTAAAAATCTTTTTTTTGTATTTAATAGTGATAAGGATCGCTATTTACTTTTTTTTTTTTTGCTAGAATCGAAAAATCGAATCGAAAAATCAATTATGGAAAACTGGAAAACGATTATCCAGACACAAATAAGAACTCACATTGGCCACACTAAGGGTCAAAACTTATTGGAAGGCAGCCAACCATGGGCTTACACAGATTTTCTTTTTTAATTTGCTGTCATGCCTCTGTGGTTTTTCCCTAACCTACTCTTTCTTTGGTTTCCTCATAACTACTTTATAGTTTGCAATTTCCAGGGACTGATTTTTGTTTATCTCCTTGCCAATTACCATCCTCCTCCCCTCTCCCCTAGGGGGTGCCCATGTTTTAAAATAAAAGTACAGAACGTTAATCTCTCTTTTCCTTAATACGATCCTGTAGCTATGCATCAGTTACTGTGGCTCAAGATTCAGCATACTAAACGATATTTTTTCACCCAAATTTTACACCGATTTGCATTGTTTCTGTACACTAATTTACATAATTGAATTATTTTACAGCGGAGGGGAAAACCTAAAATAATAGATCCGAGTTTTTGACTGTTTTTAAGAAGCAGTAAAAGAAAGGTTTTTCAAACATTTCATATTACGGGCAAAACCAACTTTGATAATAAAATCTGCAATATCAAACTATAACTGCGAGTGACAAAAAAAGATATAACGTACTTTGCAAAAAAAAAAATTATATTATTATCGTACTAGGTGCCAACTCACAGGAACAAACGGATTGAATTAAATGATAGAACTTGTGGTTTTTTTTAGGGGTTGTGAAGTAAATCCAATGTGTACGAGGAATGCCAAATAACCCCTTTTGAGTTACTGTAGATTATTTGACAATGCTATATGTTTCCCAAGTGACGGTTGCTTCAGTTGATGATATTGATATAGATTATGATTGTACATTGAATTTCTATCTTCAATAGTTAAACGCTAGAAAATTAGACGCTTAAATATTCATCGTGAGAAGTTAGTTCCATCAGGAATTAGATCCATCTTTCATTACATCTGGGTTGAAACATTCCAGAAATCTTATACTGTCGTTATAATTAAAATTCTCTTTGTTTAGTTTTGGGACAAATTGTCCAGGGCTAAAACATGGATTAGAAAAAAAAATTCATTAGGTAGGTAATGGCAATTCGAAGTATTAACCTTTGTCCCAGGACACTGCCTTGAAGTACTTAAGGTCTTCGGATTCTTTTTTAATATTTGATTGAAATATTAGAGTGAACGTCAGTTCTTTTCTCTGAAGACATCGTAATTCCTTTTTTCCCCATTTTATAAGATTCTGTTGGAATGAGTAATTGAGTATAATTCTGTTGTATATTGTTCGAAAGCTTTGGGCGGTGGTAGCTCTACTCTTATTTATGGTCATTTCAATCAGTTTTAAGTTTAACTTCATTATACATTTTAATTTCTCGTCGCTTTAGGTTTCATCTACTCATCCATAGTAATTTCTGTTGTCTTTATATTTAATGAAATTACTTTTTTTAATTTTTGCTCATTTTGAGCTTCATCTATTCGTTCTAAGCAATTTCAAGTTGTTTCAAGTTTGAACTATTATGTAACTAACCAAAAAAAATCTCCACAAAAGAAGTTTTTCAAAGAATATAAAGAGCTACATTAAACCAAAAATGAGCAGAAATAAAGTGAAATAACTTTCCAAGCATAAAACTACCACAAATCACCATCAATAAATAAATGAAACCCAAAACGAACGGAATTTACAGTGTCCAACTCAAACGAGTAGAAACTAAGATGATTAGGGCTGACCCCTCCCCCCCCCCAATGCTTTCTACAGACCAGCACGTAATTTATACTTTACTGAAAACAATCATTATTTTGAGCTGGATGTTTATTTCTCATAATATCAAAGATAAATTTGAAAAAAAAACATCCTCATAACCAAGATTACTGAAAAAACAGTGCATACTATATGCTCATCTTTAGAAAGCATGGGGGCGGCAGCCCTACTGATCTTATTTTCTGGTTGTTTTGAGTTTGAATCGGTTATTTATTGTAATTTCCGTCAGTTTTGGGTTTCATTTACTTATTGAAGGTGATTTGTGGTAGTTTTGTGTTTGGAAAATTGTTTGATTGTATTTCTGCTCATTTTGGTTTAATGCGGTTTAATTTTATTTGAAAAACTTCTTTTATGAAAAAAAATTATTTTATTAACTTCTATTCGTTTTTGATTGATATAGTCTTTTTCATTGGTAAAGAGAATAATATTTTAAATCTTTTGATTTTTTCATATAAGAATCTATATTTTGGGTTCAACTATTTTCAATAATATACACCTCTTTAAAAATCTGGACACAAACTGTATCGTTTAATTTAATTTTACACCTCCTCAAGTTTCCCTGACAATTAAAACTTAATACACTTCCTAAAACATTGCATCTATGCTATTTCGACAACCTGGATGCACTTACACTCTTTCAATTTAGCTCAACTGTAAAAGCAGAAGTAGTATTAGTAGTTGTTCTGAGAGTTTAAACTTAATACCCTTCAGTCGCTCATGAGATATTAATGAGACGTCTTATTGACAACCAGTATAGACATAGTGCCATTTGATTCAATTTTAAGGCAACATAAGATATCCGTAAATTTGTATGCTTTAGACCCTATTCTATGCCCTATTCCTGTCTGAATATCTTGAAAATATGAATGCACTTGAGCTATTTTTATTTAGTTCAATAGTATCAGTAGTAGTAGTAGAAGCAGAAGCAAAAGTGGTTGTAATATTGGTAGCCCTGATATTTTCAGATGGTGAACACACATCTCAACCCCCTTCAACAAAACTACCATAACTAGACCACCAAACAACTCAACCATCCCGAACTCAACTACCGCATAACTCAATTACCTTAAATTCAACCACCAAAAACCTCATCCACCATCAACTCAACCACCGAACAGCTCAACCATCCTGAACTCAATTACAACTTTACTCAACTACCTTATATTCAATTACGAAACAACTCAACCACGATCAACTCAGCCACCGCATAGCTCAACCACCACATAATTCAACAGCCATCCAATCAACCACCACATAACTCAGATCTGTTTCAATTCAGATCTGTTGATCAATCACCAAAGCTTGGTGAGCATTCACACCCTGGTGATCCGATCAGTGTGAGGACTTCTCAAATAAAGTCCAACATTAAACAAGTATTCAAATTCAAATTCACTTTATTTTTCCCTTAATATTCTTGTTAACAACAAAAATAACAGCGGAAGTCAAACAATTTAAAAACACTTACAAAATTAAATTATTTAAACTTGATTTAATTACAATTTTTTCCGGGTCACCATTGTAGCGCTTTACAAAATATGGAACAAATGACTTCAGGTAGCGCTCGGATGAGTGGATCGGTGGTGGTTTCAGCGTTTCTGCGTTTTTTTTTATTTATCTTAGCCTCGTAGAATGTTGAGTTAGGCGCGCCTCAAAATCCGGAAGTAGATCACGGTGTGTTTCAGAGTCGAGGATTTTTCGACCAATGTCCATGACCAGTGTGTGCCTTCTCTCTTTGAGGGACTCCAACTTCAGAACTTTGAGGCTCATCTCATAGTCAACGTAACTACTCCCCAGTATTATTTTGCAGGCCCTTTTCTGCAATCCTTCAATTTTGTCGCTTTGATCTATGGTCAGTGCGCTGTGCCACACTGGGCAGGCATATTCAGTGAGCGGTCTAATGTAGCATTTGTAGCATACAGCCATGATCTCAGTTTTCATCCCAAAGCGGTGAAGGTAGGCAAAAGATCTTAGGAGGAAGGCGGTCTTCGAGACGATTGACGATACGTGGGTATTCCATTTCAGATCTGCATCCAGATGGACACCCAGGATCTTCACCGTTTTCACAGCCTTCGGCCCACCGCATGGCGGGTCTGGCACTGCCCGTTTAAGGAAATTAACCCTAAATAGGACTGTTTTTTCCTGGCTGAGTGTAAGTTTCACTTGGTTTGCTTTATCCTCGATTTTTCGCATTACTGTTAGGATTGGGTCTGGCTGTATGCTCTGTGAGAGAAGTCTGAGGAGGAGGGTGGAGGGATCGTCAGCGGATTTGTAGCGTTCCATAATTTCGCACAAAAGCTTGTTGATCACAATAAGGAAGGCTAAAGGGCCTAATTTCGACCCTTGTGCTGCACCGCAGGTCAGCTTTCTGATGTTTGACGTTTCGCCATTGGGAAGTTGTACTTTCTGTTTGCGGTTCGTCAGGAAACTGCCAACCATTCGCAAGACAATTTGTCTTAAATAGTTGCTGTGATTTCTGGCTCTTTGTAGTACTGTTCGAGGTTAGTGAAGACCATGTCAAGTAGGTTACTGCCGCGGGTCGGAGACTTCATCACTTGTTTCAGTGATAGGCTGGATTCTATCCAGGAAGGCTCAATATCATTGAAGTTTCCGCATATCACAATACCGGCAAAGGGATATTTACTCCAGAAGTGGTCGACGGAGTATTGTAGGTAGTTGACTAGAGTCTTTCGGAAATGGGCTTTGGGTGGGTAGTAGAGGACTCCAAAGATTAGGGATGACACTCTTCTTGGTAGGAAGGGCGGTCTTACCCAGACCCATAGCACTTCGAGTTCTGGGGATTTGGGTATTGGAGGATCGAGTATTCGACTGGGCGTATCGTTTCGGCAGATAAGACCAACTCCTCCACCGTGGCTGATTTCTTCTTTTTTTTCGTCTGCTGACTTCCGAGGTAATATGTATGCATTGTAGCTATCAAGGCTGAGTATACTGCTATTTGTAAACCAAGTTTCGGTCAGACAGGCCACATCGATCTGTTTACCTCGCATTAAGATTTCCAGTTCCTCGATTTTGTTTGTTATTGACCTTACGTTCGACAGCAATATAGAGGAAAATTCTGGATTCCGCTTTAATCTTGATTTCCTTTTTACAGGATCAAGGTTTGGGTCCTTGTCGCGTGATAATTACTTGTCTGTGCCGGCGGAGGGACTTTCTTGTAATACGTCATCCAGGACTGATGTTCATTATCACTTGGTAGGTATGAAGGAGCGTTTGCTGGTTGTGGTAGAGTTGAAGTTAGACTTGGAGGTGGTGGGCTCAGGCGGTAAAGGTTGAGTATGGATCGTTGTAGCAGGTCGTGTTTTTCTGTTTCTACACCAGCGTTTCTAGCAGAGTGGTGGGAGATACGGTAGGTCGGTAAGTATGGGTTTGATTTGTTCTGGAAGTCCTTTGCTCTTGGTAAGTACGATTTGGATGGTGGTGATTGGGTTTTGTGTTTTTCGTACCACTCGTTCTTCTCTCTCCTGGTCCTCCTCTCTTCTGGTTGACGGTTGAGGGTCTTAAGAAGGTCCATGGTTTTGATGATTCTGGTTGGTGGTTGGTGTTTGCTATGCCAGAGAACCCACTGCTGTAGAAAACTCGAGTCCGGAAGTGATTGTAGTTGTTGACTGTCGGTGGGTGATGATTCGGGTGCATATAGTTTTTGAACTTGTTTGTTCCGTGTCCGTTCTCGTTTTCTGGTGGTTTAGTGCTGGTTTGATTGGGTGAAAGAAGTTGCATCGTTTTCCTTTGGTGCAACGCCCGTCCGCAAATCTCTTACATTTTTCAGGTTTTTCAGGACGCAGTTTTTGCTTTTTGCTGACTTGGCTTTTTGGAAACCTTGTTGCGTGGTGTTTTTTACGCTAACAGGAGGATTCTAAACTTTTTTTGAGACACGACACTGATTGCCCCATCTGCAGTGACCTTTTTTATAATAAATGCACCCAGTTTGCGTATTTTGGAATGCTTTGACAGGTTGACTGAGTACAATGACTGATCTGTCTTGCTCTGCTCCCCTCGTGCCTTCTTCAATGTCAGGATTTCTGAGTGGAACTTGGCCTGAGTTGCTGGGTTCTTCTGCTGCTGGTGCTCCTGGAGTCGGACTGACTAATCGCAGGACATTTCGGACAATAATAGTCTCATGAGGATCAGGCATCGTACTCGCATTCTTCTTTTCAGGCCGGACCAATGATCGGTTTTCAAGTTGCGATTGATTGTTCCTTAGAAGCATTTCCGTCATTTCAAGTATTTGTTGCTTGTATACCGTGTTGGAAGCAGAAACCTGCGCAATCAACGCCCTTTGATCGAGAATGGTCTGATTCTGCTGCTCAATTCTTTCTGTAAGAGCGTTAATCATTGCAAATTCCAGAGAGTCTTCTGGGTTACGAACGGAGGTATCAACATTAAGACTAGAGCAGTTGAAGCTTGCTATGACAGGGACACCGTTTTTGAAAGGCGGTTCCGCAAGTTGAGTATCGAACTTTGGTGGGTGGTGAATAACGGACGATAAGAGACGGTTTTCGTCCGCTAAAGCCGGTTTCCTTGAACGGGCCTGTAGAACCTCGTAGGGCGTTGTTCCTGCGTCATCCCACAACATCGAACTTTCTGCCAGAGGGGAGGCTCTTGGACATTCAAACGTGTTAGAGTGGGCAAGGTAAGCGTTTTCAGTTTCCCTTCTGTCGCTCTCCACGAACGGGGTCGACGGCCGTAGTATTTCTTTCTCCCAGAAACGGGAAAAACTCGAATCAAAATTTGAATCACTGACAGGAAAGAGATTTATCGTCTGATTTGCTTTTGTTAATTTCGTGTGCGGCCGCCTATCAAATCCGTGAAGGTCAAGCACTGTGATTCAACTTTCCTCAGTAGATGGTACTAGCGTCTCGGAGAGAGAGCACCTCGTTACTGCTGTGCTAGTTTCGAATTTTTCGGACTGCTTTTCTCGTCCATTTTCAAATGCTGAACAATTTGAGAAAGTAGTAACCAGTATTAACCAGTGCCTCTGTATCAACTAGAAACCTTTAAGGGGAACAGCTTCAAACTGAAAATGAGGACGTACTTGTTAGAATGCCTGCAAAGAGAGCCCTAGAAGAGTCCATTCATCGAGAAAGTCAAAAAGACGATTATAATCTTTGAGTATCCCAGATGATGGCTTTTTAACTCCCAAATTTACATCAAGATCCTAAGCCAAAATTAAGATCCTGAGCCAAAAGCAAAATTCCTAAAGGAATTTTGGCTTTGGGCCAAAGAGATATATTGCAGTATCTTGAGAGATCAGAGCCATTTTTATGTGATAGAGCATTCAAGGTTGTGTTCCAGCTTTTTTCCAGCTATAGACAATACATGAAATGGTAGGTGATTCATATTCACCATGCATGTATTTTCTTTTGCTTGATAAGGCTAAAAAAAAACATATGGAGGCATGTTACAAGCATTTAAAGACTTGTTGCTAAGAGCCGATCCCACTAGAATTCTGACAGATTTTGAAGAAAAAGCTGCTATAGATGCTTTTTGAGTTGAGTTTTGAAAGTCTATGCTATCGGGATATTTATTTTACTTTTCACAGTCTTTCATAAGAAAACTTCGATCGCTGTGCCTCAAGCAAGAGTTCAAAAATGACCCCAATTTTAATACCCTCTTCAAAAGTACCTTAGCTTTAACTTTTATTCCATTACAAGATATTGAATGGTGTTTGATTAACTCCTTGGTCATTTCCCCCAAGCTGATAATTCGATTAAAAAAAAACAGGATTCTCTCCTGAGTTGCTTCAATGATGCCTAAGTACGTGACATTCAATTTTAAAAGCGGGGGTTTGCATTCAACCACCTGTTGGATCGTTCAATTTAAGGTAATTGAGTTAATTGGTAGTTCAGTTCAGGCTGGTTCCGTTATTTGGTGATCCAGTTGATGATGTTTGAGTTGTTTGGTGGGTGAATCTAAGGTAGTTGTGTTATGGGGAAGTTGAATTCAAGGTGGTTGAGCTGTTTGGTGGTCGAGTTATTGCGGTTGAGTTCATGCTGGTTGAGTTATGTGGGTACCGTTTCAGTTTAATGCCCTAAAACCTTGCTGGGATATTGCTAATACATCTATTTGATAACCTATACATACACAGTGGTTTGATTCAGTTCAATACCACTCTCATTGTTGTCTGAAAGTACCCTTAGCACCCTTAGCAGTAGCAATAGTAGAAGGCACAGTAAGAGGATTGATAGTAAGAGTAATAGGAGCAGTATTAGTAATAGCAGTAGTAGCATTAATAGTATGCAGCAATATTATCCACATTGTGACTTGTTGGTCTAGTTCAACATCCCGTCCTCGTACCCTGATGGTTTCCACTTAATACTATAAGCTGTTTCTGAGATATTGCTGATACGTCTTATCAATAACCTAAATGTACATATCGTGAGTTTTTTTTAGCTCATCATACCCCTCAACATGCCCTGAAAGTTTCAACCTAATACTCTAAGCCCTTCTTGAGATACTGCTGATACGACCTTTTGACAGCCTGTATACACACAGCGTGTTCCAATTTAAGTAAAAATACCACTCAACATTTCTTTAAAAATTTCTCCTAAATACCATTAGCCTTAGTGGTGGTATTAGCAGTAGTAGTAGCAGGAATAGTCCTAGTATGCATATAGTACTTTTTGGATGCTTCAACATCCCCCTCATTATGCACTGAAATTTTCAACTTAATACCTTCTATAGCTGTTCTAGAGATATTGGTGTTATGCCGTTTAAATACCCTGCATCCACATAGCCTGTTTCAATTTAGTTTACTATCCTCTTCAACAGTCCCTGAAAGTTTCACCGTAATACCCTGAGCTACAGTAGTACCAGTAATAGTGTTCGTAGTAGTAGTTGTAACAGTAGTAGTCATAGTAGCAGTGGTTGTAGCAGTAATAGTAGTAGTTGTGGTAGCAGTACTAGTAGTAGTACCAGTCGGAGTTAGTAGTAATATTAGTATGCACATTTTGCATTTTGCTTTATTCAACATCCCCCTTAACATGCCCTGCAAGTTTCAACTTAATACCTTGCACCATTCCTGGGATACTGCTGATAGGCAACGCAACCTACACACACAGAGTGTGTGTTTGATTTAGTTCAAGGTCCCCTTAGACATTCCCTGAAAGTTACGTCTTACTACCCTTAGCCTCAGTGGTATTAGTTGTAGTAATAGTAGTAAATGTTGCAGAAGTAGCAGCAGTAGCAGTATAGCAGTAGTAGCAGTATGCAGAGTGCTTTTTGGTTTGTCCTTCTCCCCTCTCAACACACCCTGAAAGTCTCAACTTAATGCTCCAAGCTGTTCCTGAGAAATTGCTCATACATCCTTTTGTCAACTTGAATATAAACAGTGTGTTTGGATTTAGTTCAAAATCCCCATAAGCATTCCTTTAAAGTTTCACCTTATCACCCATAGCTTCAGTAGAAGTAGTAGTCCTAGCAGTCGTAATAGTAGCAATAGCGACATCATGCACATAGTGCCTTTTGGTTAGTTTAACACCCCTCAACATGCCCTGGAAGTTTCAGCTTAATACGGCTATGTTCCAACTTAGTACCCTAAGCAATAAAATAAAAGTTCAAAATAGGGATAAAATCCTTTTTAATAGACAGTGTGTAGAAAATTCACAAAAAATACCAGATATTTCGGTCACATATACCCAAAATATCTGGTATTTTTTGTGAATTTTCTATACACTGTCTATTAAAAAAGATTTTATCCCTATTTTGAACTTTTATTTTATCGTCATGGAAAGGCAGTGTGGTCTCCGAAATTATCTATGTACCCTAAGCAATTCCTGGAAAAACAGCCTTTTGACAACGTGCATGTGCGTAGTGTGTTTTGATTTAGTTAGACCTTCACCTCAATATTCTCTTAGATTTTCAACTTCCTACTCTTAGCCTTAGTAGTACTACTATCATAGTAGCAACAGTAGTAATAATAGGAGTAGCAGTAGTAATGTTGTATTAGTAGTAGTAGCAACAGTAGCATTAGTAAAAACAGTAGCATGCATATTGTGTCTTTTGGTCAGTTGAACTTCCTCCTTATTATGCCCTGGAAGCTTCATCTTGATACAGTAAGCTGTTCCTTAAATATTCCTGATACACCCATTTGACAATCCCCTAACCTCAGCCGTTTCACCATAATATCGTCAGCCTTAGTAGTAGTTACTACAGAAGCAGTAGTTGTAGTGACATTAGCAGAAGTAGTCTTTATAGTAGTAGTAGTTATAATAGAAGTAGTAGTAGTAGTAGTAAAACTAATAGTAGTAATAATAGTAATAGTAGTAGTAGTAGTAGTAGTAGTAGTAGTAGTAGTAGTAGTAGAAGTAGTAGTAGTAGTCGTAGATGTAGTAGTAGTAGTGTTAGTAGTAATAGCAGTAGTAATAGTAGTAGTAGCAGTAATAGTAGTAGTAGTAGTAGTAGTAGTAGTAGTAGTAGTAGTAGTAGTAGTAGTAGTAGTAGCTGTAGTAGTAGTATTAGTAGTAGCAGTAGTAATAGTAGTAGTAGTAGTAGTGTGCAGACATTGCCTTTCTGGTCAGTTGATCATCCCCTTCATTATTCCCTGAAAGTTCCACCTTGATAGCCTCGGTCATTCTTGAGTTAGATCTTTTTCACAACATGCATGCACATAATGTGTTTTGATTTAGTTCAACACTCTCTTAAACAGTCTCTGAAAGATTCCCCTGAATGCCCTTGGCATTTTGGAAAACAAAATTTTAGATATGCACACTTTTCTCAATAACAGATTTGACTGTTGGACCTTTCACCTATGCTGAACAAACTAGCTGTCTCAAAATTTGGATTCTATGTATTTGGAGAATACAGGTGCGTGGGAGGGAGCTGATTGCCCTGTAACCACTTTTGATTGTTAAAATGGGCACTAGAACTTTCAAGTTCCAATCAAATGAGCTTCATCCATAGTTTCTAAGACAACCCCTTCTATACGAAGAGCCTTGGTGAAAAAATTAAACAAATAATACATTTTGCACACTTTGCTCTTTACTTTGGTCACCTTCTGGTTATTTGAACATCCCCAACAACAAGCTCTGTAAGCTTCAAATTCATGCTTCAAGTCGTCTCTAAAATAATGCTGATACGCCCTTTTAACAACCTGTATGCACACAGCGTGTTTTGACTCTTTTCAACTTCTCCCTCAGTAGCCTACTCCCTGAAATTTTTACCTTCATACTTTTATCCTTAGTTGTAGTAGTAGTCACAGTAGAAGTAGTAGTAGTAGTAGTAGTAGTAGAATAATAGTAGTAGTACTAGTAGTAGTAGTAGTAGTAGTAGTAGGGGTAGTAGTAGTAGTAGTAGTAGTAGTAGTAGTAGTAGTAGAAGCAGTAGTAGTAGTAGTAGTAGTAGTAGTAGTTGTATTAGTAGTAGTAGTAGTAGTAGTAGTAGTAGTAGTAGTAGCAGTAGTAGTAGTAGTAGTAGTAGTAGTAGTATTAGTAGTAGTAGTAGTAGTAGTGGCAGTAGCAGTAGTAGTAGTAGTAGTAGTAGTAGCAGTAGTAGTAGTAGTAGTAGTAGTAGTATTAATAGTAGTAGTAGTATTAGTAGTAGTAGAAGTAGTAGTAGTAGTAGTACTAGTTGTAGCAGTAGTAGAATTAGTAGTAGAACAGTAGCACTAGTGGCAGTAGCAGTAGTAGTATGCAAATGTTGCCTTTTGGTCAGTTGAACATCCCCCTCACGAAGCCCGGGAAGTTTCAACTTAATATAATAAGCCCTTACTATGATGTTGCCGATATGCTTTTGTGATAACCTGCATACCCATGGTTTGTTTTTTGATTCAGTTCTACTTTTCCCTCAACATTTCCTGAAATTTTTACCTTAATACTCTTAGGCTTAGCAGTAGTTGACAGAAGCAGTAGTCGGAGTAATAGCTGCAGTGGTGATGGCAGCATTAGCAGTAGTGTGCACATATTGCCTTCTCGTCAATTGATCTTCCCGCTAAGTATTTCCTGAAAGCTTCAATTTAATACCCTAAGCCATTCCTGAGATACGCCCTTTTGACAACCTCCAGGTACATAGCGGGTTTTGATTTAGTTCAACTTTTCCCTCAATATTATCTTAAATTTTCAATTTCATACCCTTAGCCTTAGTAGTAATAGCATCATAGTAGTAATAGTAATAATAGTAGCAGGACCAGGAGTAGCAGTAGTAGTGTTGTATTTGTAGAAGTAGTAACAGTGGTGGCAGTAGTAGTATGCAAATATTGCCTTTTGGTCAGCTGAACATCCCCCTTATGATGCCCTAGAAGTTTCAGCTTGGCTGTGTGATCTCCGAAATTATTTATTTTTAAATGTTTGTAATTCTTGAACTAATATATTGGATTGTAATCCTTAACAAGGTTGGATAAAGTTTGTTTTTGGTCGGAGTCAGTCAGTACCAAGGATTTAAAATTTCGTGTCTCAAAAATTTTCTTAAACACTTTTAAATTTTACTTGGCGTAAATCCGTCATTTAATGTTGACCACTATGGCTTAAGGTCTGATATACTAAACTCTGGTCATTTTGATTAAGCTGTGTTAGGCTTAATAAGCATGCATCCTTTTTTCGTCTAGTCTTGACAAAAATATATTAGTCCCCAGCCTGCAATCATTCTGGGACCACTGCTTTTCCAGAAACTATAATAATTTCGATGACTTAAACAATATGAAATTTGCAAATTGGAATGTTACTACGTTAAAAAAACAGCTATCGTATCGACATTTTGACTCACAAATTCAGACGCTTTGAACCGGACTTATTATGAGTTGCAGAAACTCATATTCGAGAGTAGGAAACATAAAAATCATTGATGTAGAATTTATTCACTCAGTCAGGAAGGATGGAGTGCAAGGGCAGGGAGTAGCAGGGATCAGCGCTAATTAGAAATAATAAGGCTGCTAAATCTTAGTTAGTTTTATAGGTATTAATGATAGAATTCTACTACTGCTACTACTGCAACTACTGCTAACAACTTACGGCAGTACCAAGCCACCTGAGGCTAACAAATCTACACATGCTCCTCCTCCATCCCAATCTATTCAACGTCTCCCTCTGTACAACCTCCTAAGAAGCTCTCATTTCCTAAGAAGCTAAATTAATCCTAAAGCATTTCCCTAATATTCTCGGCTGCGTTTCCAAATTTCTCCCCTAATACAACATCAGCGAATTCACATTCTATTTTCCTAAAAATAATTCCGTCTATCTTCTATATTGTCAAACTTTATACTCTCCAATTTAGCAATCAACTGTTTCTGGAAAATTTCTCTCAAATTCTCATCCTGGACAATGTCAAAGCTTCCCGGAAGATAGTTACCTTTCCTAAATTTCAGTTTTAGATTAAACCTAGACAGTACTAGATGCTGATCTTTACTTTTAACATTAAATAAAAAAAACAAGTTTTTTTAACTGAAAGTAAGGAGCGACATTAAAACTTAGAACGAACAGAAATTATTCCGTATATGAAAGGGGCTGTCCCCTCCTCAACGCCTTGCTCTTTACGCTAAAGTTTTTTATTTTTAAAAAAAAATAGAGTTTTGAGAAAGTCAAACTTTAGCGTAAACAGCAAGGCGTTGAGGAGGGGACAGCCCCTTTCATATACGGAATAATTTCTGTTCGTTTTAAGTTTTAATGTCGCTCCTTACTTTCAGTTAAAAAAACTTGTTTTTTTTATCTAATTTTTGAACGTTTTTGAAAAAACGCAGGTTTTGATCTTGGCTCACAGTACATGAATAATTAAAACAAAATTTTCATATTAATTTACTTTTATTTGGTTAAATGGCTTTCTCGTAACTTGTTTCCTTTTAATTACGAACGTTTTTATTAGTAATAAATATACGTAACTTACGAATTAACTTACGTAACGAACTGCTATATTCATATATTTTTAATACCTATATTAGGGGGTTCGCCCCTAGTCAATACCTTGCTCTTTAAGCGAAAGTTCGAATTTTGTTCCAATTCTTTAAAACTGACCGTTTAATCACAAAGGCCGTTAATTAGAATAAATAGCTCTTATGAAAGTACTAAGAAATCTCTGGATTAAAGAGTGAGGTATTGACTAGGGGGTGAACCCAATCACATATGTAATATTTTCTATTCGTTTAAAGTTTTGATGTTGCTGCTGTTGCAGTTGAAAAACTTATTTTTTTATATTTAATTTCTGATCTTTTTTTAAATAATGCTGGGAAGTCCGACGTCCCCTTCATAGCAATGTCCCTTCCCCCATTAAAACTTCCTTCATGGAAAGATCCTCCCAAATAACCCCCGACACCCCCCCCCCCACTACCAGGAAAAATCTCCCCTGAAAACGTCTGTACTGTATACTTCCCATAACCAATACTATATGTTAACATTGGGTAAAGTTCATAACTTTCAGCCCTCCTCCCGGGAACTTTGGGGGATTAAGTCATCCTAAAAGACATACTTATATTATTTTCGAACACGCTGAACAAAATGACGATCTTAAAATTTTGATCAGGTGACTTTGGAAAAAAAATTAGCGTGGGAGGGGGCCTAGTTGCCCTCCATTTTTTTGTCACTTAAAAAGGGCACTAGAACTTTTAATTTACATTCCAATGAGCCCTCCCACGATATTCTAGGACCACTGGGTCGATAAGATCACCCCTGGGAAAAAATATAAACACGCACCCGTGGTCTTCCTTCCGGCAAAAAATACAAATTTCCACATTATTGTAGATAGGAGCTTGAAACCTCTACATTAAGGAACTCTGGTCAGCAAACTATGATGGTGTGATTTTCAGTTAGGCTCTATAATTTTAAGGGGTCTTTCCCCCTTTTTTCGAAAATCAGCCAAATTTTCTCAGGCAGCACAACTTTTGATGGGTAGGATTAAACTTGATGAAACTTATATATTTGAAATCAGCATTAAAATCCGATTCTTTTGATGTATCTATTTGTATCAAAATACCGTTTTCTAGAGTTTCGGTTGCCACTGAGCCGGGTCCCAATAACAAATACTATATGTTAACATTGGGTAAAGTTCATAACTTTCAGCCCTCCCCCTGGGGGCTTCGAGGGATTAAGTCATCCTAAAAGACATATTTATAATATTTTCGACCGTGCTGAACAAAATAGCTATCTCGAATTTTTGATCGGGTGACTTTGGGAAAAAAATGAGCCTGGGAGGGGGCCTAGTTGCCCTTCATTTTTTGGTCACTTAAAAAGGACACTAGAACTTTTAATTTCCGTTCGGATGAGCCCCCCCATGATATTCTAGGACCACTGGGTCAATACGATCATCCCTGGAAAAAAAAAAATAAATAAACACGCATCCGTGATCTTTCTTCTGGCAAAAAATGGAAAATTCCACATTTTTGTAGATAGGAGCTTAAAACCTCTACAGTAGGGTTCTCTGATACGCTGAATATGATGGTGTGATTTTCATTCAGGTTCTATAACTTTTAGGGGGTCTTTCCCCCTTTTTTCGAAAATCAGCCAAATTTTCTCAGGCGCGTAACTTTTTATAGATAAGGCTAAACTTGATAAAACTTATCTATTCGAAATCAGCATTAAAATCTGATTCTTTTGATGCATCCAATGGTATCAAAATTCCGTTTTTTAGAGTTTCGGTTACCACTGAGCCGGGTCGCTTCTTACTTACAGTTCGTTACCACAAACTGTTTGATATAACAGAAAATCCTATAATAGTACTTCTCTACACCCTAGTATCTTGTATCGAACCTTCCTGACTTCAATTTACAAAAACATAATCAATCAGGTTAGCTGTCTTTACCATTTTGTGAATACCATGTTAGCTAATAGGCCAATTCATATCCAAATACTGTATTAGTTATAACTAGATTGTTATACTTACAAGATTATTGCAAGATTATTATTAGTTGATCATTTTACGACTAAAAAGTTGTGGGTATCATTCATATTGGTATATGCCCCTGTGAGATAACAGTGGCTCAGATGAATTACATTTACAGCTACGTGAACATATATGCAGTATCCCAGACGAAAATATGGGGTTTTTATTAGGGGATTTTAATGCACAGGCCGGTAGAAATAGGGATAGACAGCATGCTAACCTAGGTAAATTTGGTGTAGGAAAGTATGATAGTAATGGTTATAGACGGTTGCAATTCTGTAGGTGTAACAAACTAGCTATAACCAATGCAGTAACTAATACCTAATTGATTGCGTTATTGGCTCTTTACTAAGGTTGGGTTAGGGCTTACAGGCGAAAAGGTTTATTGGATCGAACTGAAATTCTGATGAATATTCTAGAGCAATAAAACAATGACAGTCTAGGAAAGTAAGAGAAAAATATTTTCCACAAAAGAAAATATGAAACAATTTCTGCCATTTTATTTCACTCTTTCTTATTAGATTTCACTCAATAAACTAAACAATTTTTAGAGAAGACCGAGGCGTCATAAAAGTGTCATACAAACTACAAGGAACACTTGAAAATATATATTACTTTATTTATCGTAGCATAAATTAGGTTTTGAACTTTGGTATCCTGTGGGTTTTTTTCTACAAAAGCTCGTGGAAAAAAAAATAGACTCAAAAGAAAATCAAGAATGCAAAGTTCAGTCAAATATAAACGTAAAACCTACTTATGATAATTAATTCAAATTTTAAAATGGACAGCACAACTTTGCACGCCATCTACTATTTACAAAACCTTTTTTGTCGCTATTAACACTTGTTTAACTGCCTACTGTTTTCGATGCTTTATAACATCACAAAGAGAGCTTGTTTTTCCGGTGATTGCATAGAAACACCTCAAACCCTCTGCTGCGATTGATCCTAAAAACCATCTCTCGTCCCTGGGTGTAAAAATTTAAAACTAGCGTAGAAATACATTCTTTCCGGTTGTTGCCCCCTCCCCTCCCCCCAGAAAGATATTCTGATAAAAAAAATTCTGTCTCCTCCCCCTACTAGAAAAAAATATCATGAATAAAAATTTGGCTTTGAAAAAATCAGAAGGCTCATTAGTCAGCGTTAGAAGGACTCTAACGCTGACTAGTAAACAGCCATATGACTTCAATGCCTTATTTACTTCTTGTTCGTTTTGTTTTTTTCAGCCACTTCGTATGGAAGAGTTGGTCGTAGGAACCTGGGAGGAAGTCATTCAGTTGGAAACTGATAGTTCTAGTATCCTTTTTACGATTCTAAAGTAATTGGAGGGCAATCAGCCCCCTCCCATGACATTTTTCTACCTCCTTTCCCCATCAGCATTCTACCGAGACATCCGATCAAATCCTTGAGAAAACTATTTTGTCTCAAATAGTTAGAACTCCAATGAAAATGCCTCTATGGAGGGTATAGCCCACAAAGCCTCTAGGGTAAGGTTCACAAATAATGCAAGTGTCAGTAGTTTACCAATTACTTTTATAATGGAAAAAGAGGAATTCTTTTATGTTGGGTGTGCGATGGGCTCAAAATGCCAAGACAAGTTATTTCTGTAATGACTAGGAGTATCAAGTTGAAACTTACAGGACGTATTAGGGGGTCGAAGTGGCCCAAAAATTTTTAGAGGACGATTTTTTTTCCAATCCACCAAAACGGTTTTGCATTGTAAGCCTATAACAAATGTTTTTACTAAAAGACGAGCCATGCCCTTGCCTTTGGAAGGTTTAGGCAGCGGTAGCGATAGCTCTACTCCTGTTTATAATAATGTCTGTTCTTTTCAAGCTCCAATTGACTTTCCATTTTATTATTTGTTTGTTTTAAGGAATATTTTATTCATCTTTTGTAGCATCTATTACTTTATGTTGGATTTGATTACTAATTTTAATTTCTGTTCATTTTGTGGTTCATTTAATCTTGATAGTACTTTCTGTTCGTTTAAAGTTTGAAATATCATAGGACTTTATTTCAACTCATGTTAAGTTTTAAAGTAGCTCTTTACTTTTCTTTTAAAACTTGGTTTTGGAAGTATTTTCTTAAATTATCCTCCAAAAAAGTCCACTGTAAGGTTTTCATTTGGTAAAATAAGTAAGGCTTCCTCTCAAGGAAGTTCCATACAAACATCTCAACGACTGCATCATCGTCAATTTAATAAGCTTCACGTGCCCATGTTAATAGCCTCTACATGTCCTATTCAAGAGGTCTACAAACATGGCGATAATTAGGTATCTAAAATTACCTACTTATGTTATATTACATTTTTAGTCTCTGAAAATGACTCTCCTGGAGTCAATGGAACACCGGTTTTAGAAGAAAATGAGTTAATCACCTAACCCGACCAATCTTCTTTAAGAAGCATAGGAATAAACACCCAAAACTCACCGTGTACTAGGTTAAAAAGGCTTTGAGACAAAAAGTGGGCTACACATCTCGTAGAAATCCAAACGCCCCCTGGCCCTCTTTCTTCTAAATCTTAAAATGGATAGAGTGAGGCTCCAATTTTGTTTCAACGAGAAGGAGTTAAATTCTCGTTTATATTGTGGCATTCCTTTTTTGTTTCACCGATACTGCATAAAACATAGCAAAGATCTGCTTTTAACACCCAATTTTTTTGTGAGCCCGATGTTCCTCAGCAGCGGAGAATTAAAACTTTGAAGCTGGGTTTTTCATAAGAAAACAGCTCGCC
This sequence comes from Artemia sp. Qi Xiang Cuo, assembly GCF_049724085.1. Classification (NCBI taxonomy): domain Eukaryota; kingdom Metazoa; phylum Arthropoda; class Branchiopoda; order Anostraca; family Artemiidae; genus Artemia; species Artemia sp. Qi Xiang Cuo. Next base: position 60,500,716 of record NC_142802.1, on the reverse strand, counting down.
CAGAAATACCAAAATGTTGTCGAGATTAAAAATCTTGTATCTAATATTTCAGGAATTGGAGATGAGATTGCTGGAATTGCCAAAGGAAATTCTAAGAAATGTCATCTAGAATGCACAAAATGGAGCCACGATTCTAAAAAAAAGTAGCCAAGACTCCCAGTAACCAAAAAAAAAAAAAAATGCACACATAAAAAGAAGTCGTTCCAAGAGTTTCAAAAATGGAACCAAGAAACTGGAATTGTCACCGAGAGTTACAAGAAATGTAAAATAAAATGACATAATATTTATTTCAAAAAGTCTGTTATGAGCTCTAATAGGGCTGAATTTTCTTCTTATGTTAAGCTGTGAAAAAAGGGAACAACAAACAAAACATAAAAACTAATCAAAAACTGAGAATGTCTAAAAACTTCAGGAATTTTGTGAAATATAGACTATACAAATAGAATGTCCAAAATTAGTCAAACAAACTTTACACAATGAGTGGCCAAACCGAGCAGAAGAAAGAGGAGTAGGACATTTAATTATTGGACATAACCAATGTTTAGGGAGGGGGAGGTCTTCTATGTCTTTCTGTGGAAACTTTTGTAGGGGTAAAAACCTTCAATCCCCCAAAACATGTTTGCTTTATAAGCCTCTATAAATTATTTTCAGTAAAGGGCGAATTACGCTCCGGCCTTTAGAACGTATAAAGAGCGGCAGCCCTACTCCATTTTGTGGCAATTTACGTTGATTTTGTGCCTGAATTGACTATCCATTTTATTATCTGTTCATTTTACGATTGATTTATTCGTCTAATGTAGCATCTGTTACCTTTTGTTTGATGTGATTATTCATTCATTTTGAATTCAAACGAATTTCTATTCGTTTGGAGTTTCATTTAATCATTGGTAGTAATTTCTGTTCGCTTTAAGTTTAAACTATCATAGGACTTTTTCCAACTAATGTTAAGTTTTAATATGGTTCTTTACTTTTCTTTGAGAAATTTTCACATTTGGGATTTGGAAAACATTTTGTTAAATTATCCTCCAAAAAAGTCCACTGAAAGGTTTTCTTTCGTTACAACAAGCAGGGCTTCTTCTCAAGGAAATTCCATACAAATATCTAAGCGACTGCATCACTGTCAAATTAATAAGCTCCACGTGGACCACATGTCCGTACTAATAGCCCCTGTATGTCCCATTCAAGTAGTCTACAAACATTGTGATAATAAGGTATCCAAAATTACCTACTTGGGTTATATTACATTTTTTGTCTCTGGAAATGCCTCTCCTGGAGTCAATTAAGCACATGTTTTAGATGAAAATGATTTAAGTACCCCTATCCAATCTCCTTTACAAAGAATAGGAATAAACGCCTAAACTCACCTTATACTACGATATATACGCTTTGAGACAAGAAGGGGGCTATACAACTCACAGAAATCCAAACCCCTTCCCGCCCTTTTTCTTCTAAATCTTAAAATGGATAGAGGGAGGCTCCAATTTTTTTTTCAACGAGAAGGAACCAAAATCTCGATTAATTACCATTGATAGATGATTATATTGTGGCATAGCTTTTTTGTCAAAATCGGATAAAAATTAGCAGAGAATGCACAAAGTATCTTCGATATTGCATACAACATAGCCAAGATCTGCTTTTCTCACCCATTTTTTTTTCGTGGACATGAGATTCCACTGCAGTTAAGAATTATAATCTTTGAAGCTGAGATTTGCATAAGATAAGGGATCCAATGAATACGGAAATGTTGTCGAGACCAAACGTCTTGTAGCTCAGATTCCATAAATTTGGCCTGGGATTGCAGGAATTGTCACTGAAACCTCCAAGAAATTCCACTGAAAATCTGCAATTCGGAGCCGAGATCGTGAGAAAAGTAGTACAAGACTCCCAGAAACAAATGAAAATAATGCACATATAAAAAAGCTCTTCCAAGAGTTACAAAAATTGACCCGTGAATGCAAATATCGTTTCCGAGAATTGCAAGAAATGTAAAACAAGATGAGATAATATTTATTTTAAAAAGTCTGGTATGAGTACTAATACAGGCTAAATTTTCTTCTTATTCAAGCTTTGAAAAAAATGGAGAAAGAGACAAAACTTCAAAACTAATCAAAAAGAGAACAGGTCTAAGAATTTAAGGAATTTAGTGTAATATAGGCTATACAAATAGAATGTCCAAAACCAGTCAAACAAACTTTACACACCGAGTGGCAAAAGAATCGAGGAAAGAGGAGGAGGATATTTAATTGTTTAACATGACCATTACTTAAGGAGGGGAAGGGGGTGCTGTCTCTGTGTATCTGTGGAAAATTTTAAAGGGGTAAAAATTGGGATTTTAATATTTGGGAGGTAATGGAGCGTACACAAAATAGAGAATTGCTCTTGGTTTGACCTACTCTTTCTAAAACCACGGAATATTTTAGGTTACATGTATTTTTTAAATAATTTAGTGGGATTTTTATACCCCCTTCCCATAAAGATATACTCAAGTGTACGTGATTGCTATTTGGGATCAATATGGATAAGCTATCGCTCGTTTCTGAGACCCTCCCTCCCCCCCCCCATAAAAAGGTTGAAATAAAAAGGATTTGATAAATAAGATAGTCGAGTATCTAAATTTGTTTTCAGTTTCAACCAATCATGTTGTGAAGCGAATAAGACAAAAGATAAAGTTCTCGCAAAAAAGAAGAATCAACACCATCTAAGAGTTTGGTACAGTTCTAAATCGATATGCTTTTTTAGTTAACCATATTCTGGTTTTACATCGCCATGTTGATGAATTCCTATTGCCCGTAATGATTTTTTCCTTTGCCCGTAATGATTATTGACTATATAATTTTGAAGCATGAATTGATTAACTTATCTGTACAAAGTGTGGAGTAAGAAAACCTACCTCCATTCTTAGTCCAAAGAGTAATCCTAAAAATTAAAAAATGGCTGCCAGAAAATGTATAAATCCATATATAAAGCTAAGAGAAAAAAGAAGTCTTAAGAAAAATCCTCGAAAATAACTATTTCCTTAAGTTTATTCAATTTTAACGCAAATTTTATTCGAGCCCTAAACGATGAATTTAGCTTATAGTAGGTGTCAAAGCTTTTCCAGATGTTAAATGACGCAATATGCCTCGTATTTCCATAGGTTCTCATAGAAAATTTTTGTCAGCCTTGAAAAAAAGCCTCAAAGTTTGTTCATCATTCCATCAATCATTTTTTTTATACTAAAAAAATATATACTTTTACGAGCACTCTGTGTTTGTCTGGCGCATAAGGCTTAGCTTGTTAGGTCTTCACAACACAATAATAAAAAACCAAAAATATAATAAACAATGTACTAAATTAAACAATACACAAAAAAAGGAAAAAATCAGAGGATATCATAAAGAAAGAAAAATGAGCAAAAATACTAGCGAGTTATTCACTAGTATCCGTTGATGGCGGTTCAAATTTTTGGATTTTTTGCAAATCGCGGATATTGGTGAATGACTCACTTTTATGGTTGTTAGGTAGTTGGTTTTAATTCTTGTAAATTTTGGCTTTTATTGAATTTTATTCATCTTTTAAAATTTTTTGTTCTTTTCATTGTTTTTTTTTACATTCCGCGTTCCGCGTTTCATTGACTTTCCGCATTTTATTTTTTTTTTTTTCTTCGGCATTCTCATTGATTTTATTTTTTCGTTTCACGCAGAAGAAGAGAGGCGTTTGTCCCCTCGAAATATTCGCTTTGTTGTGTTTTGTCAGTATTTTCATTTGGCCTTTAAAAACCCCATTTTTGAACGTTGTTTTCTTCTTAATGTTGTGTCATGCCAATATGGTTTAAGAAATCATCTTCGTCATGATCAGAGGATATACACTAAAATAACATAAAATACAAAGGTAAAAGAAGAAATAAGACATAACAAATATCGGAAACAGGGAAAGAAGAGAAAAACAGAGAAGTCCTGGTCCAACGTTAGAACATAGAAATTCAAGGAAAACAAGCATAAAACTTAAATAGATTCCTGAATACAGTTACAAAGGAAGAGGAGCTTAGCTTGTTAGGGTCCTCACAACACAATAATAAACACCACAAATACAATAAATAATTTACTAAATTTCACGATTCACAAAAAAAACGAAGAAAATAGAGAATATACACTAAAAAACGATAAAATAAAATGGTAAAAGAAGAAATAAGACATAACAAATATCGGAAACAGGGAAAGAAGAGAAAAACAGAGAAGTCCTGGTCCAACGTTAGAACATAGAAATTCAAGGAAAACAAGCATAAAACTTAAATAGATTCCTGAATACAGTTACAAAGGAAGAGGAGCTTAGCTTGTTAGGGTCCTCACAACACAATAATAAACACCACAAATACAATAAAGAATTTACTAAATTTCACGATTCACAAAAAAAACGAAGAAAATAGAGAATATACACTAAAAAACGATAAAATACAATGGTAAAAGAAGAAATAAGACATAACAAATATCGGAAACAGGGAAAGAAGAGAAAAACAGAGAAGTCCTGGTCCAACGTTAGAACATAGAAATTCAAGGAAAACAAGCATAAAACTTAAATAGATTCCTGAATACAGTTACAAAGGAAGAGGAGCTTAGCTTGTTAGGGTCCTCACAACACAATAATAAACACCACAAATACAATAAAGAATTTACTAAATTTCACGATTCACAAAAAAAACGAAGAAAATAGAGAATATACACTAAAAAACGATAAAATAAAATGGTAAAAGAAGAAATAAGACATAACAAATATCGGAAACAGGGAAAGAAGAGAAAAACAGAGAAGTCCTGGTCCAACGTTAGAACATAGAAATTCAAGGAAAACAAGCATAAAACTTAAATAGATTCCTGAATACAGTTACAAAGGAAGAGGAGCTTAGCTTGTTAGGGTCCTCACAACACAATAATAAACACCACAAATACAATAAAGAATTTACTAAATTTCACGATTCACAAAAAAAACGAAGAAAATAGAGAATATACACTAAAAAACGATAAAATACAATGGTAAAAGAAGAAATAAGACATAACAAATATCGGAAACAGGGAAAGAAGAGAAAAACAGAGAAGTCCTGGTCCAACGTTAGAACATAGAAATTCAAGTAAAACAAGCATAAAACTTAAATAGATTCCTGAATACAGTTACAAAGGAAGAGGAGCTTAGCTTGTTAGGGTCCTCACAACACAATAATAAACACCACAAATACAATAAAGAATTTACTAAATTTCACTATTCACAAAAAAAACGAAGAAAATAGAGAATATACACTAAAAAACGATAAAATACAATGGTAAAAGAAGAAATAAGACATAACAAATATCGGAAACAGGGAAAGAAGAGAAAAACAGAGAAGTCCTGGTCCAACGTTAGAACATAGAAATTCAAGGAAAACAAGCATAAAACTTAAATAGATTCCTGAATACAGTTACAAAGGAAGAGGAGCTTAGCTTGTTAGGGTCCTCACAACACAATAATAAACACCACAAATACAATAAAGAATTTACTAAATTTCACGATTCACAAAAAAAACGAAGAAAATAGAGAATATACACTAAAAAACGATAAAATACAATGGTAAAAGAAGAAATAAGACATAACAAATATCGGAAACAGGGAAAGAAGAGAAAAACAGAGAAGTCCTGGTCCAACGTTAGAACATAGAAATTCAAGGAAAACAAGCATAAAACTTAAATAGATTCCTGAATACAGTTACAAAGGAAGAGGAGCTTAGCTTGTTAGGGTCCTCACAACACAATAATAAACACCACAAATACAATAAAGAATTTACTAAATTTCACGATTCACAAAAAAACGAAGAAAATAGAGAATATACACTAAAAAACGATAAAATACAATGGTAAAAGAAGAAATAAGACATAACAAATATCGGAAACAGGGAAAGAAGAGAAAAACAGAGAAGTCCTGGTCCAACGTTAGAACATAGAAATTCAAGGAAAACAAGCATAAAACTTAAATAGATTCCTGAATACAGTTACAAAGGAAGAGGAGCTTAGCTTGTTAGGGTCCTCACAACACAATAATAAACACCACAAATACAATAAAGAATTTACTAAATTTCACGATTCACAAAAAAAACGAAGAAAATAGAGAATATACACTAAAAAACGATAAAATACAATGGTAAAAGAAGAAATAAGACATAACAAATATCGGAAACAGGGAAAGAAGAGAAAAACAGAGAAGTCCTGGTCCAACGTTAGAACATAGAAATTCAAGGAAAACAAGCATAAAACTTAAATAGATTCCTGAATACAGTTACAAAGGAAGAGGAGCTTAGCTTATTAGGGTCCTCACAACACAATAATAAACACCACAAATACAATAAAGAATTTACTAAATTTCACGATTCACAAAAAAAACGAAGAAAATAGAGAATATACACTAAAAAACGATAAAATACAATGGTAAAAGAAGAAATAAGACATAACAAATATCGGAAACAGGGAAAGAAGAGAAAAACAGAGAAGTCCTGGTCCAACGTTAGAACATAGAAATTCAAGGAAAACAAGCATAAAACTTAAATAGATTCCTGAATACAGTTACAAAGGAAGAGGAGCTTAGCTTGTTAGGGTCCTCACAACACAATAATAAACACCACAAATACAATAAAGATTTTACTAAATTTCACGATTCACAAAAAAAACGAAGAAAATAGAGAATATACACTAAAAAACGATAAAATAAAATGGTAAAAGAAGAAATAAGACATAACAAATATCGGAAACAGGGAAAGAAGAGAAAAACAGAGAAGTCCTGGTCCAACGTTAGAACATAGAAATTCAAGGAAAACAAGCATAAAACTTAAATAGATTCCTGAATACAGTTACAAAGGAAGAGGAGCTTAGCTTGTTAGGGTCCTCACAACACAATAATAAACACCACAAATACAATAAAGAATTTACTAAATTTCACGATTCACAAAAAAACGAAGAAAATAGAGAATATACACTAAAAAACGATAAAATACAATGGTAAAAGAAGAAATAAGACATAACAAATATCGGAAACAGGGAAAGAAGAGAAAAACAGAGAAGTCCTGGTCCAACGTTAGAACATAGAAATTCAAGGAAAACAAGCATAAAACTTAAATAGATTCCTGAATACAGTTACAAAGGAAGAGGAGCTTAGCTTGTTAGGGTCCTCACAACACAATAATAAACACCACAAATACAATAAAGAATTTACTAAATTTCACGATTCACAAAAAAAACGAAGAAAATAGAGAATATACACTAAAAAACGATAAAATACAATGGTAAAAGAAGAAATAAGACATAACAAATATCGGAAACAGGGAAAGAAGAGAAAACAGAGAAGTCCTGGTCCAACGTTAGAACATAGAAATTCAAGGAAAACAAGCATAAAACTTAAATAGATTCCTGAATACAGTTACAAAGGAAGAGGAGCTTAGCTTGTTAGGGTCCTCACAACACAATAATAAACACCACAAATACAATAAAGAATTTACTAAATTTCACGATTCACAAAAAAAACGAAGAAAATAGAGAATATACACTAAAAAACGATAAAATACAATGGTAAAAGAAGAAATAAGACATAACAAATATCGGAAACAGGGAAAGAAGAGAAAAACAGAGAAGTCCTGGTCCAACGTTAGAACATAGAAATTCAAGGAAAACAAGCATAAAACTTAAATAGATTCCTGAATACAGTTACAAAGGAAGAGGAGCTTAGCTTATTAGGGTCCTCACAACACAATAATAAACACCACAAATACAATAAAGAATTTACTAAATTTCACGATTCACAAAAAAAACGAAGAAAATAGAGAATATACACTAAAAAACGATAAAATACAATGGTAAAAGAAGAAATAAGACATAACAAATATCGGAAACAGGGAAAGAAGAGAAAAACAGAGAAGTCCTGGTCCAACGTTAGAACATAGAAATTCAAGGAAAACAAGCATAAAACTTAAATAGATTCCTGAATACAGTTACAAAGGAAGAGGAGCTTAGCTTGTTAGGGTCCTCACAACACAATAATAAACACCACAAATACAATAAAGAATTTACTAAATTTCACGATTCACAAAAAAAAACGAAGAAAATAGAGAATATACACTAAAAAACGATAAAATAAAATGGTAAAAGAAGAAATAAGACATAACAAATATCGGAAACAGGGAAAGAAGAGAAAAACAGAGAAGTCCTGGTCCAACGTTAGAACATAGAAATTCAAGGAAAACAAGCATAAAACTTAAATAGATTCCTGAATACAGTTACAAAGGAAGAGGAGCTTAGCTTGTTAGGGTCCTCACAACACAATAATAAACACCACACATACAATAAAGATTTTACTAAATTTCACGATTCACAAAAAAAACGAAGAAAATAGAGAATATACACTAAAAAACGATAAAATAAAATGGTAAAAGAAGAAATAAGACATAACAAATATCGGAAACAGGGAAAGAAGAGAAAAACAGAGAAGTCCTGGTCCAACGTTAGAACATAGAAATTCAAGGAAAACAAGCATAAAACTTAAATAGATTCCTGAATACAGTTACAAAGGAAGAGGAGCTTAGCTTATTAGGGTCCTCACAACACAATAATAAACACCACAAATACAATAAAGAATTTACTAAATTTCACGATTCACAAAAAAAACGAATAAAATAGAGAATATACACTAAAAAACGATAAAATACAATGGTAAAAGAAGAAATAAGACATAACAAATATCGGAAACAGGGAAAGAAGAGAAAAACAGAGAAGTCCTGGTCCAACGTTAGAACATAGAAATTCAAGGAAAACAAGCATAAAACTTAAATAGATTCCTGAATACAGTTACAAAGGAAGAGGAGCTTAGCTTGTTAGGGTCCTCACAACACAATAATAAACACCACAAATACAATAAAGAATTTACTAAATTTCACGATTCACAAAAAAAACGAAGAAAATAGAGAATATACACTAAAAAACGATAAAATACAATGGTAAAAGAAGAAATAAGACATAACAAATATCGGAAACAGGGAAAGAAGAGAAAAACAGAGAAGTCCTGGTCCAACGTTAGAACATAGAAATTCAAGGAAAACAAGCATAAAACTTAAATAGATTCCTGAATACAGTTACAAAGGAAGAGGAGCTTAGCTTGTTAGGGTCCTCACAACACAATAATAAACACCACAAATACAATAAAGAATTTACTAAATTTCACGATTCACAAAAAAAACGAAGAAAATAGAGAATATACACTAAAAAACGATAAAATACAATGGTAAAAGAAGGAAATAAGACATAACAAATATCGGAAACAGGGAAAGAAGAGAAAAACAGAGAAGTCCTGGTCCAACGTTAGAACATAGAAATTCAAGGAAAACAAGCATAAAACTTAAATAGATTCCCGAATACAGTTACAAAGGAAGAGGAGCTTAGCTTGTTAGGGTCCTCACAACACAATAATAAACACCACAAATACAATAAAGAATTTACTAAATTTCACGATTCACAAAAAAAACGAAGAAAATAGAGAATATACACTAAAAAACGATAAAATACAATGGTAAAAAATCAAGGACGACGAGTATAAGAGAGTCATACTTACTCCCACCATTTACTAGTGCCATTTAAATGTGCCATTTTTGGCACAACTCGTGCCATTTTTGCCTCTCAATTACTCGAAATATCTGGCTTGTCTTTTTTCTACAATTAGCCATGTCTTAATGCCTACCGCAAAATACTTGATTTTCAATTCAAAATCAACGGATCGTTCTAAAGTAATCGTTCAATCGTAAATCGTGCTATCGTTCTAGAGTAAAATTGACAGAAAAATGGGCCATTATTGGTTGGCCGTTGGCAAACATTTAGGAAGATGAACCATCGTGAAAAAGAACGTTGCAATGATGAGCATTTGCGTAATGTGAACAGGTAAACAGATACTGGGTACAAGGTAGTTGAGCCCCTGGTTACATTCAGCAAAAGCTATATTTATGTTTTGTTTAGCAGTTCAATAGATGGTAGGCGCTATATATGTGTAGATTTTGTCGGAAGGGTAAAGCCTACGAATACGAAATCTTACTTTAACTGCTCTCTCGCAAGAGCAAAGATATTGCAAAAGAGATTCGAGAGTGTTTCCCCATACCGACCAGCTACATGATAGATATCGAAACACAAAATTACAACATGGGTAAAGCATTAGATCAGGTGAAAGGCAAGCATTCATGCGATTCAACACTGACATGCTAGGGATAAAGTAGCCAATACGGGTCATATACATTTAAATCATCAAAAGCAATCAAATATTCTACCAGAAACTTAAATTAAGGGTAAAACTGTTATAGCAAACAATAAATGTCAGAAAGGACGATGACAAAATTCAGTTATGAAAATAGAGGATTTTACTCGATGTTCACGTTTAGGTCGATTTCACGATCATCACGAGTAGGTCGAAGAATACGCAACCTTGGGTCATTTTGTGCATTCTCGGTTTTATCCGTATTTTTGAAATCCCTTCTTTCACCCCAATAAAGTTTTCCACTGAAAGATATAGAAGACCTTTATTATCAGGGTAAATAAGTAAAATTCCTTATCCTTATTCCTGTCTCCCTTTTTTTACCACTCATTGTTTAAAGTTTATTTTACTAATAGCGGACATTCGATTTGTACAGTATATATTCTACTCAATTTATTGAGTTTCTCCCAGATCACCAACTATTTGTCAAGATGTTCCTATAACATTTGACGAATATATCAGGTGGCTCGGAATCACGATTAAAAATCATTGACGGTCATTTATTTTTCGTCCAGTCTCTGACGCTAAGCTTAAACAGCAGATCGGGTACTCAGAAATAGTTGCTTTTGACTAAAAGCCTAAAATACCAATTTCCCTATCAATAACTTAACGTTAGCGGGGCAAACGCCTGTGACTAAACTATTTCACCATCCTTCTGGTTCAAATTTGGAACTTCTGGTCAGTGTTGCCACTCGACCGGCACCGCTGCGCGGCGCCGGCCTCGTCAAAAAGTGGCATTTCCGCGGCATCCTTGAACCAAAATGCGGTAAAAACCGCGGCATGCCCGAAATTCTCGGAAAAGCTGTGTTTTGTATTTTTGAGAGAGAATGGGTGAAAAATCTCGCTTTAATAAGAATTTTGATTCAGTATCAAGTGAAGAGTGGTGAAGATCTGTCATAAATTTGAGAAAACACGTACAGTATATCCCTCTTTTCAGCGGTCAAAGGTAAGCATGGTCAGCTCAGTCCGTGAACACACATTTGTCTTTCATCGTTGTCGTCAAGCACGCAACAGAAGTAAAAGTGCTGAGGTACCACAGCAGGGAAAGTCCATGGTGGGAAAACCGTATAAATGTGAAGTGAATAGTGAAGAAATTAAAAGTGATTTTCCCTTGGGCCTTCAAGCCTATCCAATAGAATAATTGATGGGTAACTAGATTCTCGTATCTCAACCTTTTTCGATTAATGTTTAATGAAAATCAATATCAAAATCTTCAAGAAGGAACATTCAGACAAATAATACAAGACAAACAAACAAGATTAATTTTAAATAAATAACACAAGACAAACAGACAAGGTTAATCGGAATCGGACTGTTCACGTGTGTAACAAACAATATCTTTGTCCAGACCATACACAATGCTTTGGTTCAAAACGTTACAGTCACGAGAAGAGGCACTAGCCTTCACTTTGAGTACACGCTTGACTAGTCCGGGTTCTAGCTCTAGCACTGACTTGCCCGAATCAAGCCCTCCTTTAGAATTGCGCTTAAGGCCACACTTGGTTTTCAGTGTTGCCGAAAGAGTCACTGCACTCAGTCGGTTTCGCTTATCAGTTCTCACTTCCTTGAGCAAACTGAAGAGACGCTCGGCAATAACGTTTGAGAAAGGGAGCGAGAAAAAGTATTGAACTATTTTCCCGACATTTGGGAACATCCGACTACCATTTGGTGACTTCGTTTGCAAGATGTGGCGCCAGTAAACGTCAATGTCATCTTTTCAGAGAATGGAAAACGGTCAAGAATTTGTTGAACAGCTTCGAAGTAGAAATCCCTCGCGGAGTGACGAATTCGGAGGCTTTCCGCTACAAAATGGCCACTGGTAACTTCTCTCGTTTCGAGCCCCAAAAGGAAATCATACCCTTTGCCTTCCCAAGGCCAGAACAAAATTTGCACTTTACTGAAAAAAATAAAAATGAATGTCCATTGTCAGTTTAATATACATATACTGATATTTAGTAATCAAAATGCTAAAATTATTTGATTTATTAAAGTTATAAAAGTAAGAAAATTTATATTTTTTTCAGTAAAGTGCAAATTTTGTTCTGGTCTTGGGAAGGCATAGGGGTTTTGCGCCCAACTTATGTTAATTTCTGCTCGTTTTGAGTTTGACTCGGTTATTTGTTTTAATTTCTGTTCGTTTTGGGTTTCATTTATTTATTGATGCTGATTTGTGGTAGTTTCGAGCTTGGTAGATTATTTGATTTTATTTTTACTCATTTTTTGTTTAATGGAGTTCTTTACTTTTCTTTGAAATACCTATTTTGCGAAAAATGTTTCTTTCTTTAATTTTTGTTCGTTTTATATTAACATAGTCTTTTTAGAGAAATAGAAAGTAACACTTTAAATCTTTTTACTTTTAATGACTTAAAAGTTTGGCCTGCTATTTATATGCTTGAGAAAAATTTTAAGCAATATTAAACAACATACACCATTATAAAAATCTGGATGCAAATAGTACTGTCTAACTTAGTTTCATACCTCCTCTAGTTGACCTGAAATGGAAAACTTGATATCATTCGCAAAAACATCTGTTTACTTTCTTTGATAGCTTTGATACACTTACACTATTTTGATTTGGTTAAATTTAAGAGCAGAAGTAGCCTCGAAAATTTGGACATAATCAGGGTTGCCGATGTCAGTAAGATTTTACTAGATCTAGTAAAAAAAAAATCGAGTAAATTTAGAGGACCTAGTAAATTTCCAGAAATCTAGTAAAAACTAGTAAAAAGTCATGATTTAAATTGAACAAAACTTTTTTTTATTTTCAATGATTTCAGGGAAAAAATTATCGTAAATATATGACAATTTACAATTTTTGCTTGTCTGTATCTTAAGAGACAGACAAGCAGTCACCTATTTTTATAAACAGACACTTCACTTCTAGTGTCTAAGGGTCGACAAAATCATCTTTCTATGCATCAAATCTTACCAACTAAAAATGAAGCTGTAATGACACTTGGATTTGTGATGATTGGGAATACATTGGAAAAGCCACCCAAAACAAAAACAACCCAAGGTGATTTGGTGAATCTCCTCATTCTGGAAGTTTTTATTGAGGAAAAAGGAGCCTGGTGAGAGAAATTAAAAGTAAGTAGAAAAGTAACATTACATATATATATATATATATATATATATATATATATATATATATATATATATATATATATATATATATATATATATATATATATATATATATATATATATATATATATATATATATATATATATATATATATATATATATATATATATATATATATATATATATATATATATATATACCAAAAAATTGTACTTTCCAAACTTTGAAAGCAGTGAAAGTTATCTTTTTTTCAGAATTGTATAAAAGGATTCATTTTACTTGTAGATAGAAAGTTTACCATCCTTTCATCCTGGGGTAGAACTAACGTAAATAGTAATATTTGTGGGTTGGGGCAATTGCGGGTGGGGCACTCGTAATTGAGTTAAGGTCTAAATCTATGATATAGGTTTGATACATTGATAAACATTTATTGTTGTCAGATATTAAATAATCGTCCCATTGTTTATATTTGAGCCTCTTACTAAAGTGGCTGCTGACCACTGTGCTAGGTGAATGCCGTGAACTTGAGTGATTCTTCTCTTCTGAATGAGATGACGTATGGTTTCACTCTGCACAGGGGCGGATCCAGGATTTTTTTAGGGAGGGGGGGCAAAATAGGTTGATCCGAAAAAATTTTTAGGGGGGGGGCTGCAAAATAGGTTGATCCAATAAACTTGCGTTATGAGCAAGCTTAATTAACGCAAACTTGAGTTTGTGTTAACTAAACGGAGGAAAACTATTCTCCGTCAAGTTTCACAGTTGGACCTTGAAAATCCGTGCAAATTTTGGAAAGCTTTGTTCCTTTTTAAAGACGCTGCTGGAAATGAACTGTTTCCACACTTGCCAAAGTTCTTTCTGACTCTCTGCAGCTTGCCCCATTCAAGTGCTGGAGCAGAGAGACAGTTTTCGATTTTGTCGTCATAAAAAACAAAAATCGAAATAAGCTAAATAGCTCGACTGTTTCGGTCCTTATGAAAACAAAGCAACTTGTCCTCAGGTCGTCAAGTGGAGTCCATGACAGAGTGATCCCCAGCGATTTGACTCGGGCTACCAAGAAATGGAAACAGGTGGATCCCTTGAGTCGAAATTCGACATTAGTCGATGCTTTAAATTCGGATGAGGACGAGGACGAGTAAATAATTTGAAGTGCGACTTTTTTAATTATGACTACATGTTTTTCTTTTTACTATTAAATTTGTATGATTTACCTGAGCTGAAGACTATTGACAAAATGGTATTTTTTAAACTAATTAGCCTATTGTATGTTATATAAGTTTTCTTTTTCTTGGCAGCCCTAGTCCAATTTGATGTGTACTTTTTAACTTACATAGCTTTACAACTAAACCGGGAGCCGATTACGTCGTTTCCATTTTGAAGTGAGAAAGATTGAATTGTTGTTTGATTCTCAAGAATACGAACGAGAAAGAATCCAGAAAAAAATCAGTTAAAAAAAATCATAAATTAATGGCTTTAAAATCTGCCAGACATCTTTAAAGCAGCTTATCCCGAATTTAAAGACCAGCCCAATTAGTGTTTTAAAACTGGCAAATTTCCTCCTAAAATGTAAAATTTAAGGGTTTAGATTTCAAACCTAAAAACGGAAACTGGGGGACAAATTTCAAAAGCCGTCACTTTCAAACACCTCAGATTCTTAGCACTTCATCGCCTGAATTGCTTCGTGATGAGTTGTAGCTGTTTGTCTTCGTTAATTGTTTTATACTTTTTCGATATATCTGAATTTTATGACCTGAAGAACTTTGTTAAATTTAAAGCCGGGCTTCAAGAGCAGAATTTCCAGAATCCAAGATTCCAGACTATTGTTTGACGTCTTGTATACACTGCATCTGAAATATGAAGTCTATCCAGTAGTACATCAAAATAATCCATAAAAAGGATTTTTGAACTTGTAGGTTTCCGGAATTTCCAATCATACTATGAAAACGAAAGAAAAGAGGAAAAGAGAAAAAAAGAAGAAAAAAAGGAAAGAAGAATGTGAAAATCGTATTGATTATCCTCCTATAGTAAAAATTAATGCTTGACGGTGCGCGGGCGGCGTAGCCGCACGCGCAAAATTTTTTTTTGAGCATTTAGTAAAAACAGATGCAATCTAGTAAATTTTTCCTCTCCGATTTAGTAAATTCTTCCAGGTCAGAGTGGCAACCCTGAATATAATACCCTCAGTCGTTCTTGGGATACTGCTGAGATGCCTTATTGGGAATTAGCATTATCACAGTACATTTTGATTTAATCTCGAGGGAACATTTAGTTTTTAAACATAATGGGCAAATGGGAGGGTAGCCCTCCAATGACTTTCGACTATTAAAAGGGCATCAGCTCTTTCTATTTTCAATCGAATGAGCCCCTTTCGAAGTTCCCACGACAACTCCTTCGATCCGAAGTGCCCTGGTCTAAACAACAACAACAACAAAAAATATAACTAATCACTTTCGACTATTAAAAAGGGCACTAGCCCTTTGAATTTCAAATCGAATGAGAACTTTTCTGAAGTTTCAACGACAACGTCTTCTATAAAAACCTTATATGCTCCAAGGGCATAACTTAAAACCCTTGCCCTGAGGGCTGTGGTGGAGTATCCTCCTCAAAAACATGTTTTCTATATCTAAACCAACTATGCTGAACAAAATGGCTATCTCAAAATTTTTAACGGATGTATTTGGGGGAATAATGGACGTGGGGGGGGGGGTGAATAGTTGCCCTCCAATCACTTTCGACTATTGAACAGCGCACTAGGCCATTGAATTTCCAATCGAATGAGCGTTTTTTGAAGTTTCTACGACAAAGCCTTCTATAAAAACATTATATGCCCCCTGGGCATAACTTAAAACACTTGCCCTCGGGGTTGTGGGGGATTGTCCTCCTCAAAAACATATTTTATATCTTGAAATCAACTACCATAAACAAACTGGCATTCTCAAAACTCCGACGGGATGTGTTAGGGCGAAGGATTGACGTGGGGGGGGGCTAGTTGCCTTCCAATCATGTTAACTATTAAAAAGGGCACTAGCCCTTTGAATTTCCAATCAAATGAGCCCCTTTTGAAGTTTCTATGACAACACCTTCTATAAAAACCTTATATACCCCAGGATATAACTTAAAACCCTTTCCCTGAGGGTTGTTGGGGAGTGTCCTCCTCAAAAATGTATTTTCTATCTGGAATGATGGAAAATGGGGGGGGGCTAGTTGCCCTGCAATCGCTGTCCACTATTAAAAAGGGCACTAGCCCGTTGAATTTCCAATCGAATGAGCTTTTTTGAAGTTTCTACGACGACGCCTTCTACAAAAACATTAAATGCCCCCTGGGCATAACTTTAAACCCTTGCCCTGAGGGTTTTGTGGGAGTGTCCTCCTCAAAAACATATTTTCTATTTGGAAATCAACTACGTTGAATAAAATGGCTATCTCACAATTTTGATTGGATGTGTTTAGGAGAATGATGGGCGTGGGGGAGGGGCTAGTTCCCCTCCAATCACTTTCGACTATTAAGAATGGAAGTAGCCCTTTGAATTTCCAATCGAATGAGCCTGTTTTGAAGTTTCTACGACAACGCCTTCTATAAAAACCTTATATGTCCCCAGGACATAACTTAAAACCCTGGCCCTGAGGGTTGTGGAGGAGTGTCCTCGTCGAAAACATATTTTCTATCTGGAAATCAACTACGCTGAACGAAATGGCTATCTCAAAATTTTGATCGGATGTATTTGGGGGAATGATGGGCGTGGGGGGGGATTAGTTGCCCTCCAATCACTTTCGATCATTAATAAGGGTACTAGCCCTTTGAATTTCCAATCGAATGAACCTGTTTCGAAGTTTCTATGACAACGCCTTCTATAAAAACCTTATATGCCCCTAGGGCATAACTTAAAACCCTTGCCCTGGGGGTTGTGGGGCAGTGTACTCCTCAAAAACATATTTTCTATCTGAAAATCAACTACGCTGAACAAAATGGCTATTTCAAAATTTTGATTGGATGTGTTTGGGGGAATGATTGGCGGGGGGGGGCTAGTTGCCCTGCAATCGCTTTCGACTATTAAAAGGGCATCAGCCCTTTCTATTTTTAATCGAATGAGGCCCTTTCGAAGTTCCCACGACAACTCCTTCGATACGAAGTGCCCTGGTCTAAACAACAACAACAACAAAAAATATTACTAATAACTTTCGACTATTAAAAAGGGCACTAGCCCTTTGAATTTCAAATCGAATGAGAACTTTTCTGAAGTTTCAACGACAACGTCTTCTATAAAAACCTTATATGCTCCAAGGGCATAACTTAAAACCCTTGCCCTGAGGGCTGTGGTGGAGTATCCTCCTCAAAAACATGTTTTCGATATCTAAATAAACTACGCTGAACAAAATGGCTATATCAAAATTTTTAATGGATGTATTTGGGGGATTAATGGACGTGGGGGGGGAATAGTTGCCCTCCAATCACTTTCGACTATTGAACAGCGCACTAGGCCATTGAATTTCCAATCGAATGAGCGGTTTTTGAAGTTTCTACGACAAAGCCTTCTATAAAAAACATTATATGCCCCCTGGGCATAACTTAAAACCCTTGCCCTGGGGGTTGTGGGGGAGGGTCCTCGTCAAAAACATATTTTCTATCTGGAAATCAACTACGCTGAACAAAATGGCTATCTCAAAATTTTGATCGGATGTATTTGGGGGAATGATGGGCGTGGGGGGGGATTAGTTGCCCTCCAATCACTTTCGACTCATTAATAAGGGTACTAGCCCTTTGAATTTCCAATCGAATGAACCTGTTTCGAAGTTTCTATGACAACACCTTCTATAAAAACCTTATATGCCCCTAGGGCATAACTTAAAACCCTTGCCCTGGGGGTTGTGGGGCAGTGTACTCCTCAAAAAAATATTTTCTATCTGAAAATCAACTACGCTGAACAAAATTGCTATCTCAAAATTTTGATTGGATGTGTTTGAGGGAATGATTGGCGGGGGGGGGCTAGTTGCCCTGCAATCGCTTTCGACTATTAAAAGGGCATCAGCCCTTTCTATTTTTAATCTAATGAGGCCCTTTCGAAGTTCCCACGACAACTCCTTCGATACGAAGTGCCCTGGTCTAAACAACAACAACCAAAAAAAATAATTACTAATAACTTTCGACTATTAAAAAAGGCACTAGCCCGTTGAATTTTAAATCGAATGAGAACTTTTCTGAAGTTTCAACGACAACGTCTTCTATAAAAACCTTATATGCTCCAAGGGCATAACTTAAAACCCTTGCCCTGAGGGCTGTGGTGGAGTATCCTCCTCAAAAACATGTTTTCTATATCTAAATAAACTACGCTGAACAAAATGGCTATCTCAAAATTTTTAATGGATGTATTTGGGGGAATAATGGACGTGGGGGGTATAGTTGCCCTCCAATCACTTTCGACTATTGAACAGCGCACTAGGCCATTGAATTTCCAATCGAATGAGCGGTTTTTGAAGTTTCTACGACAAAGCCTTCTATAAAAACATTATATGCCCCCTGGGCATAACTTAAAACCCTTGCCCTGAGGGTTGTGGGGGAGTGTCCTCCTCAAAAACATATTTTCTATTTGGACATCAACCACGCTGAACAAAATGGCTATCTCAAAATTTTGATTGGATGTGTTAGGGTGAATGATGGACGTGGGGGGGGGGGCTAGTTGCCCTCCAATCACTTTCAACTATTAAAAAGGGCACTAAACCTTTGAATTTCCAATCAAATGAGCCCCTTTTGAAGTTTCTATGACAACGCCTTCTATAAAAACCTTATATACCCCAGGATATAACTTAAAACCCTTTCCCTGAGGGTTGTTGGGGAGTGTCCTCCTCAAAAATGTATTTTCTATCTGGAATGATGGAAAATGGGGGGGGGCTAGTTGCCCTGCAATCGCTGTCCACTATTAAAAAGGGCACTAGCCCGTTGAATTTCCAATCGAATGAGCTTTTTTGAAGTTTCTACGACGACGCCTTCTACAAAAACATTAAATGCCCCCTGGGCATAACTTTAAACCCTTGCCCTGAGGGTTTTGTGGGAGTGTCCTCCTCAAAAACATATTTTCTATTTGGAAATCAACTACGTTGAATAAAATGGCTATCTCAAAATTTTGATTGGATGTGTTTAGGAGAATGATGGGCGTGGGGGAGGGGCTAGTTCCCCTCCAATCACTTTCGACTATTAAGAATGGAAGTAGCCCTTTGAATTTCCAATCGAATGAGCCTGTTTTGAAGTTTTTACGACAACGCCTTCTATAAAAACCTTATATGTCTCCAGGGCATAACTTAAAACCCTGGCCCTGAGGGTGGTGGGGGAGTGTCCTCCTCAAAAACATGTTTTCTATCTGGAAATCAACTACGCTGAACAAAATGGCTATCTCAAAATTTTGATTGGATGTATTTGGGGGAATGATGGGCGTGGGGGGGGGGGGATTAGTTGCCCTCCAATCACTTTCGATCATTAATAAGGGTACTAGCCCTTTGAATTTCCAATCGAATGAACCTGTTTCGAAGTTTCTATGACAACGCCTTCTATAAAAACCTTATATGCCCCTAGGGCATAACTTAAAACCCTTGCCCTGGAGGTCGTGGGGCAGTGTACTCCTCAAAAACATATTTTCTATCTGAAAATCAACTACGCTGAACAAAATCGTTATCTCAAAATTTTGATTGGATGTGTTTGGGGGAATGATTGGCGGGGGGGGCTAGTTGCCCTGCAATCGCTTTGGACTATTAAAAAGGGCACTAGCCCGTTGAATTTCCAATCGAATGAGCTTTTTGAAGTTTCTACGACGATACCTTCTACAAAAACATTAAATGCCCCCTGGTCATAACTTTAAACCCTTGCCCTGAAGGTTTTGTGGGAGTGTCCTCCTCAAAAACATATTTTCTATTTGGAAATCAACTACGCTGAACAAAATGGCTATCTCAAAATGTTGATTGGATGTGTTTGGGGGAATGATGGGCGCGGGGGGGGGCTAGTTGCCCTCCAATCATTTTTGACTATTATAAAGGACACTAGCCACTCCAATTTCCAATCGAGTGAGCCCTGTTCGAAGTTTCTACGACGACTCCTTCGATACAAAGTGCCCGGGTATGGAGAAAAAAACCCAAAAAACAACACATTGTGCCCACATCGTTCTTTACTTAGGCAGCGCTGGCGCGCTGCCTATGAAAAGGTGGGCGTGAGAGGGGGGTTAGTTACCTTCCAATCACTTTCAACTATTAAAAAGGGCACTAATCCTTTGAATTTCCAATCAAATGAGCCTTTTTTAAAGTTTCTATGACAACATCTTCTATAAAAACCTTATATGCCCCCAGGCCATAACTTAAAACCTTTCCCCGAGGATTGTGGGGGAGTGTCCTCCTTAAAAACATATTTTCTATCTGGAAAACAACTACGCTGAACACAATGTCTATCTCAAAATTTCGATTGGATGTATTTGGGGGAATGATTGGCGTGGGGGGGGGGGGGTAGTTGCCCTCCAATTACTTTTGACTATTAAAAGGGCACTAACCCTTTGAATTTCCAATCAAATGAGGCTTTCTTGAAGTTTCTACGACAATGCCTTCTATAGAAACCTTTAATGCCCCCAGGGCATAACTTAAAACCCTTGCCCCGAGGGTTGTAGGGGAGTGTCCTCCTCAAAAACATATTTTTTAACTAGAAATCAACTACTCTGAACAAAATGGCTATCTCAAAATTTTGATTTGATGTGTTTTGGGGGAATGATGGGCGCAGGGGGGGCTAGTTGCCCTCCAATCACTTTCGACTATTAAAACGGGCACTAGCCTTTGAATTTCCAATCGAATGAGCCTTTTTTGAAGTTTCTACGACAATGCCTTCTATAAAAAACCTTATATTCCCCCAGGGCATAACTTATAACCCTTGCCCCGAGGGCTGTGGGGGAGTGTCCTCCTCGAAAATATATTTTCTATCTGGAAATCAACTACGCTGAACAAAATGGCTATCTCAAAATTTTGATTGGTTGTGTTTGGGGGAATGATGGCCGTGGGGGGGGGCTAGTTGCCCTTCAATCACTCTTGACTATTAAAAAGGCACTAGCCACTCTAATTTCCAATCGAATGACCCCTTTTCGAAGTTTCTGCGACAACTCCTTCGATACGAAGTGCCCGGGAGGAGAAAAAACACATTGTGCCCACATCGTTCTTTACTTAGACTGCGCTCGCGCGCTGCCTATGACCATTCATTAAAGTCAGATTCCCTTTCCCACTCAGTGTTGTATCTTTGGTCTGCCCTTTTCTGTGTGATCCTCGGTTTTTTGTTGGAGGGTTCACTATCGTCCGAGTCTTTATCACCGTCCTCATTTTTCTGATCGATATCTATCTTTTCTGCCATTATGTTGTAAAACGTTTGGTCTATAAACAAGAGAAATATTTAGCTATTATGTCCTTTCTTTCATGGATTGACTTGCTGGTGAAAGAAACGAACCTGCATTAGTTTAATTTCTTCCAGCGCCAGCCTGCTGAGAACCCTTTGTTCTTTCCGGATAAATCCTTCGCCGGGAATCCACCTGAAGTCGGAAATTTGGCAGAAGTAAGGCAGGAAGTTTTGATCAGTTTCGTCAAAGCAGATATGACGTCAAATCACAATAGATATGACGTAAACACACAAACGTTGCGTTTTTACTGATACCCCTGTTACCACGGTAACTGCGGATCTCCAGTTAGTCGTTTTGCAGTTACCGTGATATCTGATATAGGGTCTACTGCAAAAACGACTATTATATTGCCGAAATTGCACTTTTCAAAAGTCATATCAAAAGAAAAACTGATATCCAATTACATATCTAAGTGCTGAACTTCTTTCTCACCAATTTGACAAAATTTGATGAAAATAAGATGACTATTCAGATATCACGAGCAGATACCACGGTCGGACCGTGATATCTGAATATCAGTTACCGCGGTAACTGGCCAGATACCACGACAACTACAAAAACGCCTTTTGACCGTGGTATCGGATACCGCGGTAGCTGCAGAAACGACTTTAGACCGTATATCGAATATCATGGTATCTGCAAAAACGCAACTATTGTCATATATTAATAATATTTATGACCCACTCTGTAGGTTTAAGATAGTGGAGTAACCAAAGGGAAGAAATGGAGAGAGTACAAAATAACATACACAACAACAAAAACCACTCAATGAAAAATTCTGTTTCTAAATCTGAATAGTAAAATTGTTTTACCGAAAAGGGCTGAGAGACCAAATGAAAATACGTTACTTCGTTGCTATGACTTGGGCCCATGCTGACTTGGACACACATATTCAAGCAACGAATTAAACGGATACGTCAATTACGATCCTATTCAGAGAAAATATCCTTCCCTAAGGTTGATCATGAGGTTTTACAGCCAGACGAGGACCCTTGCCAAGAAGGGCCGAAATATCCGTTGTATGCATTACTTGAATATATTCGCGATTAATAAGATTCCATACAGTGATATTCCCTGTCAGATTTAGGGTACCTCTACAGCTAGTAACTGTGTTGCATGCTTGACGAAAACAATTTACGACAAATAGGCGTTCACGTACTGAGCAGTGTTAACTCATTTGATTGGGCCACAGAAAAGCTGAGTTTGTATTGAGGTTCAAAGTTTCCGCGTCATACTAGAACTTAGCGCTGTGAGCATGGCCTTAAATATTCTGAACATCATGCTAGAGAAAACAGTAAAAATGCCAAAAACTCCTCTTAACACAATCCGATATTGCATTATATTCACTTAAAATACACATACAAAAATTTTCAGTTCAACTTTAAGGAGTCCGGTGAAGAACGGATACAAGAGCCAATTGTTTGGATCACAGATTAAATTTTGGGATTCCATAGAAACCTTTGGTCTTGTTCATTTTGGATGCCTGTTCAACTATCATCCGTTTTGGACATCTTTTGTTTTGCTTGTCGGGATCCCAAAACGTAAGTGGAGGGATACCTATGACATTGCAAAAGTTGTCCGTCTGTCTGTCTGTAGCCTAAGCAGGATAACTTTCGAAGGGAATGAGATATTTTGATGAAACTCGGTGGGAGGATCCTTTGGGTCAAAGGAAAGGTCGAGTTCGTAAATGGGCTCTGTAGCCCTACACTTAGGGGTGGGGATTCAAATTAAGGGGCAGACAAAATATTTGTAAACAGCTAATGAGATAGTCGATTATGGGGTAAAAAAACATGCTGAACACGGCAATAAAACCCATCTTCTCGCCGGACAATTTGTTCGCCCGGAATCCGGCCAAAACCGGAAAGTTTGTTAAAAGTAAGAGTTTTATTTGAAGTTGATAAGATGTTCGATTTCGGGGTAAGAGGGCATGCTGAAACCGTATATGACAATCGTTTTTTAGCCGGACATATATTTCGTCCGGAATCTGGCTGAAACCGGATAATATGTTATACATATATTTTCTATTTGAAGTTGACTAGATGTTGGAAATAGGGGTAAGGACATACAATAAATTTGTTTCTGAGCTTCAATTTTTCGCCAGGCAGGTAGCTCCGGAATTTTGGCGAAACGGGAAAATTGGCAAAAGGCACGATCATATCGATCGGTATCGTCAAAACAGATATGACTTATAGAGGTAAACACCCATGCTGAATCCAAATCTGAACTTGATTTTCTCAGAGGATTAGAGATTCGGCCTTAATCTGTTTCTAGATCTTTAAGAGTAAAAATGTACAAGGATTCTGGCGAAGACTGGATCTAGCGAAGACAAAACCCAATATCTGGATTAAATATTGAATTTTTGGGATCCCATAGAACCTTTGGTCTAGTTTTTCACTTTCATAGAGGCACATTCAGTTATCAGATATTTTGCGTCCAGCCAGTCATGTCGGAGGCTAGACACGCTGGATGCAGTCGACAAGTGCTAACAAAGAAATTGTTAGTTTCGGAAAAACTAACGTTTCTTAGCTGTCTCATCATCGTGATTTTGATGATCTCTTCTAGTGAGAATCGGGCTTTCAAAACTTTCGGTAAGAACAAAATTTGCACTTTACTGAAAAAAATATAAATGTTTTTTACTTTTATAACTTTAATAAATCAAATAATATTAACATTTTGATTACTAAATATCAGTATATGTATATTAAACTGACAATGCATATTCATTTGTATTTTTTCAGTAAAGCACAAATTTTATTCTGGCCTTGGGAAGGCATAGGGGTTTTGCACCCAACTTGTGTTAATTTCTGCTCCTTTTCAATTTGACTCGGTTATTTATCATAATTTCTGTTCGTTTTGGGTTTCATTTATTTATCGATGCTGATTTGTGGTAGTTTCACGCTTTGTAGATTATTTGATTTTATTTTTGCTCATTTTTTGTTTGATTGAGTTCTTTACTTTTCTTTGAAAAATTCATTTTGTGGAAAAAGTTTTTTTAATTAATTTCTGTTCGTTTTATATTGGCATAGTCTTTTCAGAGAAAAAGAAAATAATGCTTTAAAGCTTTTCGTTCTGTAAGACTTTATAGTTTGGCCTGCTATTTGTATGCTGGAGAAAAATTTTCAGCAATTTTTAACAACATACACCCTTTTATAAATCTGAACACAAATAGTACTGTTTAATTTAGTTTCATAGCTCCTCTAGTTGACCTGAAATGAAAAACTTGATACTATTGAAAAAAAAGCTGTTTACTTTCTTTGATAGCTTGGATACACTTACGCTATTTTGATTTGGTTAAATTTTAAGAGCAGAAGTAGCCCCAAAAGTTTGAACATAATACCCTCAGTCGTTCTTGGGATACTGCTGATATGCCTTATTGGGAAATAGCATTATCACAGTGCATTTTGATTTAATCTTAAGGCAACATTTAGTTTTTAAACATAATAGGCAAATGGGAGGGTGGGCGTGGGAAGGTGGGAGTGGAAGGGGATTAGTTGCCCTCCAATCACTTTCGACTATTAAAAAGGGCATCAGCCCTTTCTATTTTCAATCGAATGAACCCCTTTCGAAGTCCCCACGACAACTCCTTCGATACGAAGTGCACTGGTCTAAACAACAACAACAACAAAAAATATAATTAATCACTTTCGATTATTAAAAAGGGTACTAGCCCTTTGAATTTCAAATCGAATGAGCCCTTTTTCAAGTTTCTACGACAAAGAGATCCATAAAAACCTTATATGCCCCCAGGGCATGACTTATAACCCTTTCCCTGAGGGTTGTGGGGGAGTGTCCTCCTTAAAAACAATATTTTCTATCTGGAAATAAACTACGCTGAACAAAATTGCTCTCTCAAAATTTTTATTGGATGTGTTTGGGGGAATGATGGGCGTGGGAGGGGGGGCTATTTGCCCTCCAATCACTTTCGACTATTTAAAAAGGGCACTAGCAATTTGAAGTTCCAATCAAATTAGCCTTTTTTGAAGTTTCTGTGACAAAACCTTCTATAAAACCCTTATATGCCCCCAGGGCATAACTTAAAACCCTTGCCTTGAGGGCTGTGGGGGAGTATCCTCCTCAAAAACATATTTTCTATCCGGAAATCAACTACGCTTAACACAATGGCTATCTCAAATTTTTGATTGAATGTATTTGGGGGAATGATGGGCGGGGGGGGGGCAAGTTGCCCTCCAATCACTTTCGACTATTTAAAAGAGCACTTGCCATCGACTGAGCCTTTTTTGAAGGTTCTACGACAACACCTTCTATATAAACCTTATATGACCCCAGGGCATGACTTAAAACCCTTACCCTGAGGGTTGTGGGGGAGTGTCCTCCTCAAAAATATATTTTATATTTGGAAGTCTACAACGCTGAACAAAATGGCTATCTCAAAATTTTGATTGGATGTGTTAGGGGGAATGATGGGCATTGTTTGGGGGGATGGGGGCTAGTTGCCATCTAATCACTTTCGACTATTAAAAAGGGCACTAGCCCTTTGAATTTCCAATCGAATGAGCCTGATTTGAAGTTTCTACGACAACGCCTTCTATAAAACCCTTAAGTGCCCAAAGGGCATAACTTAAAACCCTTGCCCCGAGGGTTGTGGGGGAGTGTCCTCCTCGAAAACATATATTATATCAAGAAATCAACTACGCTGAACAAAATGGCTATCTAAAAAATTTTATTGGATGTGTTTAGGGGAATGATGGGCGTGGGGGGGGGGGGAGGGCTAGTTGCCATTCAATCGCTTTCGACTATTAAAAAGGGCACTACCCCTTTGAATTTCTAATCAAATGAGCCTGGTTTGAAGTTTATACGACAACGCCTTCTATAAAAACCTTATATGCCCCCAGGGCATAACTTAACACCCTTGCCCTGAGGGTTCTGGGGGAGTGTCCTCCTCAAAAAGATATTTTCTATCTGGAAATCAACTACGCTGAGCAAAATGGCTATCGAACAATTTTGATTGGATGTGTTTGGGGAAATGATGGTGGTTGGGGTGGGGATAGTTGCCCTCCTATCACTTTCGACTATTGAATAGGGCACAAGCACTTTTAATTTCCAATCGAATGAGTATTTTTGTAATTTTATACGACAACGCCTTATATAAAAGCCTTATATGTCCCCAGGGCAAAACTTACTACTCTTGAACTGAGGGTGTTGGTGGATTGTCCTCCTCAAAAACATATTTTCTATGTGGAAATAAACTACCCTGAACAAAATGGCTATCTCAAAACTTTAATTGGATGTGTTTGAGGAATGTTGGGCGTGGGAGGGGGGGGGGCTAGTGGCCCTCCAATTATTTCGACTATTAAAATGGGTACTAGCCCTTCGAATTTCCAGTCGAATTATCCTTTTTTGAAGTTTCTACGACAACAACTTCTATAAAAACCTTATATGCCCCCAGGGCATAAGTTAAAACCCTTGCCCTAAGGGTTGTCGGGGAGTGTCCTTCTCAAAAACATAATTTCTATCTGGAAATAAACTACACTGAGCAAAATGGCTATCTCAAAATTTTGATTTGATGTGTTTGGCGGAATGATGGGTGTGGGGGGTAGTTGCCCTCAAATCACTTTCGACTATTAAAAAGGGCACTAGCTCTTTGAATTTCCAATCGAATGAGCATTTTTAAAGTTTCTACGACAAAGATTTCAATAAAAACCTTATATGCCCCCAGGGCATAACTTAAAACCCTTGCCCTGAGGGTTGTAGGGGAGTTTCCTCCTCAAAAATATATTTACTATCTGGAAATCAACTACCTTGAACAAAATGGATATCTCAAAATTTTGTTTGGATGTGTTTGGGGGAATGATGAGCTTGGGGGGGGGGCAAGTTGCCCTCCAATCACTTTCAACTATTAAAAAGGATACTAGTCTTTTGAATTTCCAATCGAATGAGCCTGTTTTGAAGTTTCTACGACAACGCTTTCTTTAAAAATCTTATATGCCCCCAGGGCATACCTTAAAACCCTTGCCCTGAGGGTTGTTGAAGAGTATCCTACTCAAAAACATATTTTCTATCTGGAAATCAACTATAATGAACAAATTGGCAATCTCAAAATTTTGATTGGATGTGTTTGGGGGAATGGTGGGCTTTGGGGGGGGGGTTGTTGTCCTCCAATAACTTTCGACTATTAAAAAGGGGACTAGCCCTTTGAATTTCCAATTGAATGAGCCTGTTTTGAAGTTTCTACGAAAAAACCTTCTATAAAACTTTATATGCCCAAAGGGCATAGCTTAAAACCCTTGCCCTGAGGGTTGTGGGGAAGTGTCCTCCTCGAAAACATATTTTCTATCTGGAAATCAACTACGCTGAACAAATTGGCTATCTCAAAATTTTATAGGATGTGTTTAGGGGAATGATGGGCGTGGGAGGGGGGCTAGTTGCCATCCAATTGCTTTCGACTATTAAAAAAGGGTTCTAGCCCTTTGAATTTCCAATCGAATGAGCCTGTTTTGAAATTTCTACGACAACGCCTTCTTTTAAAACCTTATATGCCCTCAGGGCATAACTTAACACCCTTGCCATGAGGGTTCTGGGGGAGTGTCCTCCTCAAGACCTATTTTCTATCTGGAAATCAACTACGCTGAACAAAATAGCTATCTCAAAATTTAATTGGATGTGTTTGAGGAATGATGGGCGTGGGGGAGGCTAGTTGCCCTCCAATTACTTTCGACTATTAAAAAGGGTACTAGCCCATCGAATTTTCAATCAAATAAGCCTTTTTGAAGTTTCTACGACAACACCTTCTATAAAAACCTTATATGCCCATAGGGCATAACTTAAAACCCTTGCCCCGAGGGTGGTAGGGGAGTGTCCTCCTCAAAAACATATTTTCTGTCTAGAAATCAACTACGCTGATCAAAAGGGCTATCTAACAATTTTTATTGGATGGGTTTGAGGAATCATGGCCGTGGGGGAGGGGGGCTAATGGCCCTTTAATCCCTTTTGACAATTAAAAAGGGTACTAGCCCTTTTAATTACCAATCGAATGAGCCTTTTTTGAATTTTCTACAACAACGCCTTCTATAAACACCTTATATGTCCCCAGGGCATAACTTAAAACCTTTTGCCCTAAGGTTTGAGGGGGAGTGTCCTCCTCAAAAATATATTTTCTATATGGAAATCAACTACGCTGAACAAAATGGCTATCTCAAAATTTTGATTGGATGTGTTTGGGGGAAGGATAGGCGTGGGGGGGGTCTAGTTACCCTCCAATCACTTTCGATTATTAAAAAGGGCACGATTATTTGATTATTAATCGATTATTCGATTATTTACGACAACTTCTTCGATACGAAGTGCCCGGGTATGGAGAAAAAAACACATTGTGCCCACATCGTTCTTTACTTAGGCAGCGCTAGCACGCTACCTTTGATATGGTAGGCGTGAGAAGGGCGTTAGTCGCTATCCAATCACTTTCACCTATTAAAAAAGGTGCTAGCCCTTTCAATTTCCAATTGAATGAGTCCTTTTGAAGTTTTTACGACAACGCTTTCAATAAAAACTTTATATGCCCCCAGGACATAATTTACAACCCAGGGCATAACTTATAATCCTTGCCCTGAGGGCTGTGGGGGAGTGTCCTCCTCAAAAACATATTTTCTATCTGGAAATCAACTTCGCTGAACAAAAGGGCCATCTCAAAATTTTGATTGGATGTGTTTGGGGGAATGATGGGCTTGGGGGGGAGGGGGGCTAGTTGCCCTTCAATCATTTTTGACTATTAAAAAGAGCGCCAGCCCTTTGAATTTCTAATCGAATGAGCCTTTTATGAAGTTTCTACGACAACACCTTCTATAAAAACCTTATATGCCCTCAGGGCATAACTTAAAACCCTTGCCCTGAGGGTTGTGGGGGAGTGTCCTTCTCAAAAACATATTTTCTATCTGGAAATGATCTACGCTGAACAAAATGGCTATCTCAAAATTTTTATTGGATGTTATTGAGGAATGATGGGCGTGGGGGGGCTAGTTGCCCTCCAATCACTTTCGACAGGGTACTAGCCCTCCGAATTTCCAATCGAATGAGCCTTTTTTGAAGTTTCTACGACAACGCCTTTTATATAGCCTTATATGCCCCCAGGGCATAACTTAAAACCCTTAAAACACTTAAAACCCTTGCCCTAAGGGTTTTGGGGGAGTGTCCTCCTCCAAAATATATTTTCTGTCTGGAAATCAACTACGCCAAACAAAATGGCTATTTAAAAATTTTGATTGGATGTGTTTGGGGGAATGATGGGCGTGGGGGGGGGGGGGCTAGTGGCCGTCCAATCACGTTCGATTAATAAAAGGGGCACTGGCCAGTCCCATTTCCAATCGAATGAGCCCTTCTCCAAGTTTCTACGACAACATCTTCGATACAAAGTGCCTGGGTATGGAGAAAAAAGACACATTGTGCCCACATCGTTCTTTACTTAGGCAGTGCTAGCGCGCTGCCTTTGAAATGGTGGGCGTGAGAGGGGCGTTAGTCACTGTCCAATCACTTTCAACTATTAAAAAAGGCACTAGCCCTTTCAATTTCCAATTGAATGAGCCCTTTTGAAGTGTTTACGACAACACTTTCAATAAAAACTTTATATGCCCCCAGGGCATAACTTACAACCCAGGGCATAACTTATAATCGTTGCCCTGAGGGTTGTGGGGGAGTTTCCTCCTCAAAAATATGATTTCTATCTGGAAATCAACTGCGCTGAACAAAATGGCTATCTCAAAATTTTGATTGGATGTGTTACTTTTTATATGAAAGAATATGCCTCAATTTAAAGTAATTTAATGAGGTCCTTCTAAAGATTAATTCTTTTTGAATTAGTACATTAATTTACAATGTTAAACAGTTTAACCACAAATGAATATAGTATGCCCCCCCCCTTCCCTGAAATCCTCCAGAAAGTGAATGAGCTGATTACTGAAAATCGAACAGAATGATTAAATTGAAAGGTGTGCTTAACCAATAGTTTTTTTTTCATAAATTTGAAGGGAACAGAATTAGAAGGAAGAGAAATTGACGAAAAAACGAAAAATGTCTTTTATAGACGTTAAAACAAAATAAATTGTCAGTAATATTTAATGACGAAAAATTTACGATAAATAAACGTCATATTGCCGCCTATTGAATCTGCGAAGGCTAGAGTGACATTGCGCTTAATTCAAAACTAAATAAAGAGCTTAAATTCAAAGTTCAATTTAGTTTAAAACTTTTAATCTTGCGTAAGCATTGTTCTGCTGCTTTTCAAGTCATCGACCTTCTCTTAAAAAAGAGGTTATTCAAATAAAAGTAAAGAGAATGAACAATTAACTCCACGATTAACAACCACTTTAAATCCTAAAATGAGCAAAAATCTATTCATGTAAATCAAACTTAAGTCGAACAGAAATTACCATGAATAAGTAAATGAGACCCCAAACCAACAGAAATTAGATGAATAATCACTTAAAAATGAAAAATAACAGATATTGGTCTATATGAGTAGATGAATCCTGAAAGAAATAATAACTAGAATGATCAGTCAAGTGACACCTAAAATGAACAGAAATAACCACAAATAAGAGTAGAACTAACATATCGCCCCTAAACTTTCCAAATTCTAAAACAATACCTGCACTTTCCTGAAAATGGTTTATTTTTCGAGGAATGTGTTTTTTGTTGTTGCTTTTTTCTGTCGTATTATCAAAACAATAAAATAATATTATATGGCTAGTCAACTTCTACATATAAGAGCTACCGCAAATAATAGTGGGGCTCCTATCCCACTCTTCCTGTAATATTCGCTAAACGGTATCAGTTTCATTTTTGTTTTGCCAAAAAATATTTGTGCTTTCTTGAACAGTGTGATTTTTATTTGTGAATTGTTAAAAAAAATTAAGGTTGTTTTACTTTTTTGAAAGGACAAAACATAAAAGGAATCACGGTAATTACGAGAAAGAACTAAAGAAAGTTCTTTAGTTCAAGATTACAAGGAAGTTCAAAATTACAGGAAAGAACTAAAGAAAGTAGACTGATTGTTTTAAATGTAATGATATCAATTCCTGTAAGTGACGGCAATATTCTACTTTTTGATTTTACAATTATAGAGGAGAAACTGTTCTTAAATATATTTTGTTTTCAGTAGTAAAGTGTAAATGACGCTCAGGCATTTAGATCGCTTAGGGAAGGGAACGGTAGATTTCTGCTTGTTTTGTATGATATTTTCTATTGATATAGTTTTTTTTGTTAATTGTAGAAATATTTGTAAAGTTTATCTATTTTTTGCTTAAGAATTATAATTTAAATTTTTTCAAATGTTGAATTATATTTAAATTTTGGGACAAAATTTGAATATTCCATCAATAGTTTTGCACAATAATTTTTTAATTGTATGTTTACTATAGAATTTCAATTAGATGGAAAGGCCATTTATATATACGATCAAAATTCAGTGCATTTTTTGGTCTTCTACAGAGGTGAAGCCATGGTGGCCTCCATCCTGTCTACATACTTGAATATATAAGAATCATAAACCATCATTTTCTTAAAAGAATATTTCTATTTTCTGTTATGTTGTAACCGATTTTTATTTAAAAGATTTTTATTTAAAAGGTTGCTATTTTGAATAACTAAGATTTTTATTTTATTTAAAAGGCTAGGAGAAAGAGCTCTGTTTGTTGTCGTCTTTCATCCGGATTGCAACCGGATTGGCTCCGTTTTCTAGACACTGTTTACATACCCTGAAATGTTCAAGCGGATCAATAATAAAATAGGATTTCTTGTACTACGAGTTTAGTGCGACGTTTTATGTTCGTTCGCTTCTTTTGTTTTCTCTCCCTTTTTAAATGTTCTTTTGGACCTTTTTTATTGTATATTTCATTTTCATTCTTTATTTATTTCATCATTTTTAACTTGCTGACATTTTGCAGTTTTATATTTTTTTTTTTACTAAAGACTGGTTTGTCATTCTGATATAGTTGTTGTGACATTGTTTGCCAGCTTTTTAGTTCTTGTGCTTTTCTTATGATTTTTTTTTTCTGCTTATATTGTTTTCTATGACTCCAAAATGCGAATTCAGTCTTTCAAGGCTTGTGATAGGAAGTTCTTGAAATAAATATCTTATCTTACAACCAACTGTTTTACTAATTTGGTTGCATTCACTAAGGTCCATTTGGTCTAATCTACCTACAATAACAGTTTTAGGCCTATCCATAAAAAAACAGGCTTTCCCAAGAGCCCCTGGGGCAAGGGCTATAAGTTATGCAAGCTGACCATTCTTTACACATTTGTTTTCTTATTGGGAAAGGGCGGGGGTATGTTATAAGGGAATGTTAAATCAATCAAAAGACACTGGCTGTCAAAAGGAAATATCTGCAAAAGCTCAGGAACATCCACGGTTATTAAGTTAAAGCTTTCAGGGCATACTGAAGGGGGTGCTGGGCTCATCAAAATACACTATACACATTCATGTTGTCAAAACTGCGTATCTGCAGTATCTCAGGAACGGCTAAGAGTATTAAGTCGAAATTTTCAGGTAATGTTTTTTTTTATTTTTTTTTTTTTCAGAGTGCCAACGCTAGTGATAACACGTGCTATTTATTCTAAGTGAAATAAACTTGATTTTTGTGGCAAACGCTATCGATTTTGACAGACTTTGGTATCAATCGGCTGGAAAATAATCAGTGAATCGACTGCGATTGAAAACAAGACTCAAAACCTCTGTCTCTTCTCTTTTCTGGTCCTTCATAACTATACAAACACGGCGTAAATAAATTTTAATATGAGCAGTGTTGCCGGTGATTGATTGTTGCGCTGGCGGAGTTGTGCCCGAAATTCGTAGTGTAGTGTTGCCACCTTGTGTGCTGATTCAAAATTAGCCAAAAAAGCAAAAAAAATTTTTGTGACGAATATGAGCACAGCATCAAAACGTCCTCGTCAGTCTCCCAAAAAAGGTGTAGATAAATGCTCAGCATGTGGATTGGGACTGGAAGAAGACGGAAAAGCCGTCCTTTGCGACGGTTGTGAACTCTGGTTGTGCGCCACATGTCTCGACATGTCTGATCCCGAATATGAACTATTTACTTGAATGAGTCGCCGTCTGGGATCCACGTGGCACTGCCCTAGGTGTAAACATAGTGATAAGCCTATCACACCTGAAATAATTCCTGAAATAGTGATTGATTCCCTTGCCACGTTCAAAGCAGATCTACAGAACGAACTTGAGACAAAATTCCAGTCACTGTTGAAACCTCTGGCTGAACGAATTTCCCTAGTAGAGCAGGAAATAGCTTCTAAATGTTCCCAAGCTGATTTAAAACAACAGGTTACCACCGTAGTGTCAGTCGAAGTTTCTAAGGCTAAACAAAGCCTGTTCGATGAAATTTCCGGTAAAATTGACATAGACTTGCAGAGCCAAGTTCCAGTGCAGGATACTAACCAGGTTCAGCGTGAGCTTGGAGACATTGCACAAAAACAGAAGAATCTAATTTTATTTGGCCCAGAAGAAGACGCTGCAGTGAACCAAAAGTTGCAGAATCAGGTGGACTTAAAGTTTATCAACGAAGAACTCTTGCGCGATTGCCCTGTGAAATGTTCCTTTTCTGTGAGATTGGGTCGTAAACAAGTTAATAGAATTAGGCCGATAAAAATGATATTCAAATCCCAGCTCGATTGCAATTTGGCCGCCTTCTTCTTAGTGAGTAAACAAGATGCTCTTAAAACTAAAATACCAAATTTTCGAGTTTCTCATGACAAAAGTGAAGCAGAGTTAATCGATAAGAAGAAGTATGATGTTTAAAAAAAGAGCTGAATGAGAAAATTGCAGCCGGAGAGAGCGGTTGGAAGATCAAGACACGCAAAAACGGACCGGAATTAGTTCACGAGGAGCCTTTTCGTCGCCAAGCCGGATTTGAGATGTTTGAGTGAAAATCTGCAAGTGATTTATACTAATGCTGACTGTTTGTCTACTAAACGGGAAGAATTTAGTGAGTTAACGTGGGTCCGTGTGCCACATGTGGTTGTTGAAACTGAAGTTTTGCCAAAACATTGTAATGACCCATTAGCTTACTTTCAGCATCTAACTGATTATAGTTTAGTGTTTAATAAACAAGCAAAATGAGGGATATGCATTTATATTCATACATCCTTTAAGTTCAGTGAGATTGTTAACCCCATTTTTGATTTGGTTTCTGAGTGCCTTGTAGTTCATATTAAGTTACCTTCAATGAATAATTATCTGCGTCTTGCTGCTTTTTACAGGAGCCCAACACTTGGTCCATCTAGTTGTGTAAATGATGGCAATATTTTGAATTGTTTGACTTATCTTGTGAAAAATAGTCACAAATTACTTGTGGTGGGTGATTTCAACCTCCCTAATATTGATTGGCAGACACTGAGCACAAGTCAGCCAGGTGAGTCATATGAACAGACTTTTTTAGATAGACTTGATGATTTGTTTTTGCACCAACATGTAAATAGCCCCACGCGGGCAAGAGGCGATTCTATTCCCTCAATATTGGATTTAGTAATTATGAAACATGTTGATGATATTTTAGGCTTGGAAATGTTTTCTCCACTAGGAAAAAGTGACCATTCTGTAATTCAAATTACTATGAATACATTTGCCCAGCGAGAAAATGCTGATTCTCGTAGGTATGATTATGCTAGGGCTGATTATCAGTCAATGAGGGAATTCCTTGTGTCTTTGAATATCACGGATGAGCTGCAGAAAGGAAAAGTGGCGCCTGACGTTGACATTTGAATTTTTTTAAACAGGCATTGATAGAATGTAGGGATAGATTTGTTCCTTTGATTAAAAAATATTCTGGCCAAAGGAAGAGACCAAAACTACCTAGACATATACTCAAAGCCGGTCTAAAATCAGATTTTAAAAATTACCGTCCGATCTCCATCATATTTATATTTTGCCGGGTTATGGAAAAGCTGATTGTTGCAAGAATCCAAACTTATTTTGATGAAAATAATCTTTGGAATCCTGCCCAGCATGGTTTTCGTAAGAGAAGGTCTTGCAACACTCAACTTCTGGAAGTTATTGTTGATTTTCAGCATTATGCTGATTTTGGCATACCGTTTGATTGCATTTACATAGACTTCGCCAAAGCTTTTGACAAAGTTTCTATGTCACAACTAATTGAAAAATGTCGACTCTATAATATTGGTGTAAGAACTGTTGATTGGATTGCTGATTATTTGCGTGGTAGGTCTCAACAGGTATTTGTCGGTGAAGCAGCATCTCAATCAATTGATGTCCTGAGTGGGGTACCCCAGGGTAGTTGCTTGGGCCCTAAACTCTTCTGTATTTTCATCAATGGTTTACCATCTTGTGTTCGTCATTTGTCAGTGAAGTTGTTTTCTGATGATGCTAAAATTTACCGACCAATATTAACTACCGATGATGAGCCTATGCTTCAAGTAGATCTTGATTCAATAACACCATGGTGCGAGTCTAATTCAATGTTTGTAAATGCATCAAAATGTGCAGTGCTTCATTACGGGAATAAAAATCAGCCCAGCCGTGCATACTCCCTATCTGGCTCACATATACCGTCAGAAGAATTTGTACGCGACCTCGGTGTTCACTTTGATACACATTTAAAATTTGATAGAAATGTTTCGACTGTAGTAAGAAATGCAAATTACGAACTCCTCACTTTAAAACGGAATTTCAGGAAGTTTAATCTTAAGAATTTTATGTTACTTTATAAATCATTTGTTCGGTCAGTTGTTGAATATAATACTTCTGTTTGGTTTCCTCTGAATGTAACAGACGAGCACCAAGTTGAAAAGATTCAGAGGCGGGTGACAAAAATGATCCCTTATTTGAAACACCTTCCTTACGCACAAAGACTAACTAGGCTCCAACTTCCTTCACTGCATTTCTGACATTGCCATACCAACCTCATAAACACATTCAAAATAATCAAAGGCGTGGACAATATTGAGGTATGAAAATTTTTCGAATTCAGCCACTACCACTTGACACGACAGCATCCTTATAAAATTTACCCACCAAGATCCCACTGGAAAATCGGACACAATTCATTTGTTAATAGGGTCACAGACTCTTGGAATAATTTACCGCCAGAAGTTGTTGAAGCCGGATCAGTTGAATCGTTTAAGAATATGTTGGTTGATAGCCAGTTTTACACAAGTGCCTTTTCAGTTTAGACCTTTGTGTTGCCTTTCATTTTATTATATATTGTATTAGTACGACAAGCTTTTTAGCTTACCGTTATGTGGATTAATAAATAAATAAATAAAATAAAATACCCTGTGTGCTTCCAAGTTTGCAAAAGGGCGTTTCTGCGGTATTTCAGGAACAGCTAAGGGCTATGAAATTTAAATTATCAGAAAGTGCTGACAGGCATGGCAGACTTAATATCTGCAGTATCTAAATCCAGAATCTGCATCCAGGATGTAAAAAAGGTGTATGTGCAGTAGGTCAAGAATCACTAAGGTTATTAAGTTGAAACTTCCAGGCGATATTGATCTAATTCAAAAAACACTATCTTCGTCCATGTTGTCAAAATGGTGAATTTGCAATATTTCTGAAACGGCTAAGAGTGGGAATTTGAAAGTTTTCAGGGAATTTTGAGGATTTGAGCTAATTTAAAATGCACCAAACGTATCCTGGTTTGCAAAAAGGCTTATCTGTAAAATCTCAGAAACTGCATAGGGCATTAAGTTGAAAGTTTCCGGGCATAATGAGGTAGATGATGAGCTACATCATAAGACACTATGAAAATCTATGTTGTCAAAATAGTGCATCTGCAACAACTCAGGAAGGGCTAACACTTTTTCAATTGAAACTTTCAGGTAAAGTTGAGGGATATATTAAATACATCAAAAGACCAGGTGTGTATGTTTTATCATAGATGTCCGAAACGGCTGACGGTATTAAGTTGAAATTTGCAAGGAGAGTTGAGGGGATGTTAAACTAAATCAAAAAATACTATGTGCACCAAAGGTGTCAGGAGGGCATATTCTGCAATATCTTAGGAGGGACTAACTATATTAAGTACAAACTTTCAGATTATGTTGAACTAAACCATAAGACACTGTGCGCATCAACGTTTTCAAACAAGCATATCAGGAGTATCTTAGAAATGGCTAAGGAGAGTAAATTGAATTTTTCAGGCAATGCTGAACAAACAATGAAGTAAAACAATAAAATATTGAAAAGTGTTTTTCATATGAATAACGTTACATTCAAGTGCATTTAAAGAACAAAAAGATATATGATAATATTTCAATGACGTTATAAATTGTATAAAAGGTGTTGTATTCAGACAATATTTCTAACTAGTATAAAATATGCTTAGAGGACGACCAAAAATGATACTAAGTTAATGGCCTTTTAAGCGTTCTTCAAGTGAATACATGTAAAATTCTGAATAACAAAATTTAGATATCACAAGGGGGATCAAGATTTTAGAAATTTCTTGGTGGGCATGGCTCAAAATCGCTTCGAAATCACAGCCTTGACCCATGACTGACAAACATTTCAAAAAGCTAATGACATCAAACAGCTACTGGGTGAATGTCCTTGTAAAAAGTGTGAATCCTAGATGAAACTCATTAAATTACTTTAAAAGGAGGTATAATTATAGTATCTAAAAAAGAATCATTCCAAAGACTAAAAACTTGTCGTAAAGTCATTGACACGCCAAAAATCATACGAAAAAATGGAGGAAAAAAACCACAAAGATAAGACATCTGCTGTCTCTCTATATGAAGAAAATTGACCAGCAATTAAAATCAATTTTCTCATGATTATACGTAAATTTATATAAACTTGGCAATGGCAGCTAATCAGATATCTCATTCAAATAAACAACGTAACTTCGTAAATAAAAAAAAACCGTAGATCAAGAAAAAACACGGGGTCTTTTGCAATGTGATATTCTCTTCATATCTTTCTGAATTTTGCTCCAACCACTTTTTCTCTTAATTTTTCTTTTTAGTTGAGTGGCCACTGCAGAATTGGCTCTCAAATTTGATATTTCCAGAACCAATTAGCATGAATAATCCCGACGACTAATTAAAATAATTAGTTTTGTGGTTTTTTTTTTTTTACCCTTTTGCTGTTCCTCAGGGTTCCCTGACAATTTTTCTCACCGTAAATTGTTAACCGTTGAGCTTTAGAATCCATTATATTTTCAACCCCCCGCTTGAAGTCCCTATCTCAGGATAAGTGGCGAATCACGAAATTCAAATTTACAACTCAAAGCAAAACATGGGTTCAAACCCGGAAAATATAATTCCCACTAACAGTTAACTTCTTGAATATTAAAAGGGAGAAATTGAAAGAAATTTGTTCCTTGCTTTAATGACTTCGTAGCCAATACACAACTCAATGCTGCACTGAAAAAAATACAGTAATTTCACTAAATAGGCAATTTTCTCATTCCGTTAATGCCAAGGGTATTAGAATTAAAGCATTTGTTGCTTCCTGGACACACCTTAGGTCTATTTATACCCGAAAACCATTGTTTTCTAAGATTTGCCTGTTTCCAAATTATAAAGTTTTTAGAGGAGTGTCCCATTTTGCCACGTTAAAATTAACTCGTTAAATTTGGCCACGCGTTCCGTCCATACAATTTTAAATACAACTACATCTTCAAAGGAAATGTATTTCTTCTTAAGCTGTTTGGTGCTATGTGCTATGTGCTATGTGCTATGTGCTATGTGCTATTTGGTGCTATGTTTTTATCTAACTTTCGCTGATTTTTTCACCCACATTTTATTTTTAAAAATTGGACACCCACTACTACCAAAAAATGCATAAGGAAGTCTTTTCAATAGAATTGAATTATTAATTTTTTCTAGTTATTTCCAGTGATTTTTTTCTAATTGTTTCACGTAACCGCTTCAAACAATAAGATTTCATTGTCACGGTTTTAGCAGATTAAGAGCAGAACTAGTTGGTCAAATAATACATATTCCCTATTCATAAATGACAAATCTAATATCATCGTTAGATTTGTGTCATCAATGACATATAATATCTTCAATTATATGTCAATGCTAAATTAAAAAATATACTCTCCTAAAAAGTAGGACGTTGCATTAAAAATAAAAACTGAAAGATAGATCATAAAACACAAAAAAATTTTGCACGTTTTATGTTCATCAGAAATGAAAACTGAACAGCATCTAAAGCAAGATACTGAAAAAATGCTACCTAGTACTTCAATAGGGATATTTGCCATTAGTTCTTATATATTGTCTTATCTTCTTCCTGTTCTTCTAGCCATTGATGTGGCGTTAAGAAAAGCCACCTATAATCCTTATTTTTTTGTCATTTCTATTAGAATGAGTCATATCCTGACGTACTAGGCGCACTGGATCAATTCGAACCCCCCTGGGGAATAAACAACAAAAAAAAACAAATAAACACGCATCCGTGGCAATAATTTTCTGATAAAAATTACAAAATTCCACATTTTGCAAATATGAGCTTGAAACATCTACAGTAGGCCTCTTTGATACTCTGAATCTGATGGTGTTATTTTCATTAAAAATATATGACTTCAAGGGGGCCTTTCCCCCTTTTTCCGAAAATCAGGCAAAATTTTCTCAGATTCATAGCTTTTGATGGGTAAGACTAAACTTAATAAAACTTATATATTTGGAACCAGCATAATAAGCCAATTTTTGATATTTCTATTGGCATCAAAATTCCGTTTTTTAGAGTTCTGGTTACTATTGATCCAGGTTGCAGTTATTAAGTTACAGTTCATAACTGTTCGATTATCAAACAGTTCATGGTAACGAACTGTAAGTAAGGAGCGACCCGGCTCAATAGTAACCAACACTCTAAAAAATAGAATATTGATACCAAAAGCTATATCAGGGAAACTCGATTTTTTATGTTGATTGTAAATGCACTGGTCTCACTTATTTTTGTTTTACGTGCAAAAATCAACATGCCTGAGAAAATTTAACTTATTGTCGAAGCAACTGGGAAACGAACCCTAAATTCCGTGCCAATTTAGTAAGAAGTAATATATCAGATTAAGCGTATCAGAGAACCCTACAATAGAAACTTCAAGTTCCCATCTGCAAAAATGTGAAATTTTGTATTTTTTGCCAGAAGAAAGATCACAGATGCGTTTATTTTTTTTGATTTTTTTGTTGTTGTTTTTTTTTCCAGGGGTGATCGTATCGATCCATTAGTCCTAGAATATCGTGAGAGGACTCATTCGAATGGAAATAAAAAGTTCTAGTGCCCTTTTTAAGTGACCAAAAAAATTGGACTGCAACTTGGCCCCCTCCCACGCTCATTTTTTCTCAAAGTCACCCAATCAAAATTTTGAGATAGCCGTTTCGTTCAGCATAGTAAAAAATCTAATAAATATGTCTTTGAGGATGACTTAATCCCCCACAGTTCCCGGTGGACGGGCTGCAAGTTATGAACTTTGCCCATTGTTTACGTATAGTATTGGTTATTAGGAAGTATAAAGGTGTTTTTAGGAGGAATTTTTTTCTATTGGGGGTCGGGGTCAGAGTAGGGGTTACGGGGGAGGATCTTTCCATGGAGTATGGAGTATGGAGGAGCATGGAGTATGGAGTACTCCATTAAACAAAAATTGAGCAAAAATAAAATAAAATAATCTACCAAGCGTGAAACTACCATAAATCAGCATCGATAAATAAATGAAACCCAAAACGAACAAGAATTACAATAAATAACGGAGTCAAACTCAAAACGAGCAGAAATTAACATAATTTGGGCTCAAAACCCCTATGCCTTCCCAAGGCCAAAACATAATTTGCAATTTACTGAAAAAAAATACAAATGAAAGTGCATTGTCAGTTTAATATACATATACTGATATTTATTAATCAAAATGTTAATACTATTTGATTTATTA
The DNA here is from genome assembly GCF_049724085.1 of Artemia sp. Qi Xiang Cuo. NCBI lineage: Eukaryota > Metazoa > Arthropoda > Branchiopoda > Anostraca > Artemiidae > Artemia > Artemia sp. Qi Xiang Cuo. Next base: position 60,459,083 of record NC_142802.1, on the reverse strand, counting down.
AAGTTAAAATGTGAAAAAAATTTATATTTCTTCAGTAAAGTGCAAATTATGTTCTGGGCTAGGGAAGTCATAGGGGTTTTGAGCCCAACATATGTTAATTTCTGCTCGTTTTGAGTTTCAAATGAGCCTTTTTTCAAGCTTCTACGACAAATATTTCAATAAAAACCTATGTGCCCGCAGGGCATAACTTATAATCCTTGCGCTGAAGACTTCGGGGGGAGTGTCCTGGTCAAAGGTATAATTTCTTGAACTTTAACTGCGTGGAACAAAATGGCAATCTCAAAATTTTGATTGGATATGTTTGGGGAAATGGTGGGCGTGGAAGGGGTGTTGGTAGCCTTCCAATTACTTTCGACTATTAAAAAGGGCACTAGCTATTTCAATTGCTAATCGAATGAGCCCTTTTTGAAGTTTCTACGACAACGCGTTCTATAAAAACTTTATTTGCCCCCAGGGCATAACTTACAACCCTTGTCCTGAGGGCTGTGGGGCAATTGTCATCCTAAAAGACCTAATTTACAGAACTTAAAACTACGTTGAATAAAATGGCAATCTCAAAATTTTGATGTGTTTGGGGAAAAGGTGGGCGTGAGAGGGGGTTAGTTGCCCTCCAATCACTTTTGACTATTAAAAGGGCACTAGCCCTTTGAATTTCTTTGAATGAGCCTTTTTTGAAGTTTCTACGACAACGCCTTCTATTAAAACCTTATATGCCCCCAGGGTATAACTTAAAACCCTTGCCTTGAAGGCTTTGGGGGAGTATCCTCCTCAAAAAAATAATTTCTATCTGGAAATCAACTACGCTGAACAAAATGGATATCTCGATATTTTGATTGGATGTGTTTGGGGGAATGATGGGCGTGGGGGGGGCTAGTTGCCCTCCAATCACTTTTGACTATTAGAAAGGGCACTAGCCCTTTGAATTTACAATCGAATGAGACTTTTTTGAAGTTTCTACGACAACGCTTTCTATAGAAAAGCTTGTATGCCCCAAGGGCATAACTTACAACCCTTGCCTTGAAGGCTGTGGGGGAGCGTCCTCCTTAAAAACATAATTTCTATCTGGTAATTAACTACGCTGAACAAAATAGCAATCTCAAAATTTTTATTGGATGTGTTTCTGGAAACGGTGGGCATGGAAGGGGTGTTAGTTGCCTTCCAATCGCTTACGACTATTAAAAAGGGCACAAGCCACTCCAATTTCCAATTGAATGAGCCCTTTTCGAAGTTTCTACGACAACTTCTTCGATACAAAGTGCCCTGCTCTAAAGGAAAAACAAAATAAATGATACATTGTGCCAACATCGTTCTTATATGTCGTAAGGGCATGACTTAAAACCCTTGCCACGAGGGTTGTGGGGGAGTATCCTCCTCAAAAACATATTTTTTATCTGGAAATCAACTGTGCTGAACAAAATGGCTATCTCAAAATTTTCATTGGATGTGTTTAGGGGAAAGAGGGGCGTGGGGGGGCTTGTTGCCCTCCAATCACTTTCGACTATTAAAAAGGGCACTAGCTCTTTGAATCTCCAATTGAATGAGCCTTTTTTGAAGTTTTTATGACAACACCTTCTTTATAAACCTAATATGCCCCCAGGGCATAACTTAAAACCCTTGCCCTGAGGGATGTGGGGCGATTGTCATCCTCAAAAATCTAATTTCCAGAACTTAATACTACGTTGAACAAAATGGCTATCCCAGAATTTGGATTGAATGTGTTTGGGCAAATGGTGGGCGTGAGAGGGGGGTTAGTTGCCCTCAAATCACTTTCGACTAATGAAAAAGGCACTAACCCTTTGAATGTCCAATCCAATGAGCCCGCTTTTATGTTTCTACGACAACGCCTTCTATAAAAACCTTATATGCCCCCAGGACATAACTTACAACCCTTGCCCTGGAGGCTGTGGGGGATTGTCCTCCTCAAACAATTATTTTATATGTGAAAATCAACTACGCTGAACAAAATGGATATCTCGATATTTTGATTGGATGTGTTTGGGGGAATGATGGGCGTGGGGGGGCTAGTTGCCCTCCAATCACTTTCGACTATTAAAAAGGGCACTAGCCCTTTGAATTTCCAATCGAATGAGCCTTTTTTGAAGTTTCTACGACAACACTTTCTCTAAAAACCTTATATGTCCCAAGGGCATAACTTAAAACCCTTGCCTTGAAGGTTGTGGGGGAGCGTCCTCCTCAAAAATATAATTTATATCTGGTAATCAACTACGCTGAACAAAATAGCTATCTCAAAATTTTGATTGGATATGTTTCAGGAAATGGTGGGCATGGAAGGGGTGTTAGTTGCCTTCCAATCACTTTCGACTATTAAAAAGGGCACAAGCCACTTCAATTTTCAATTGAATGAGCCCTTTTCGAAGTTTCTATGACAACTTCTTCCATACAAAGTGCCCTTTTCTAAAGGAAAAAATAACAAATGATACATTGTACCAACATCGTTCTTATATGTCGTCAGGGCATGACTTAAAATCCTTGCCCCGAGGGTTGTGGGGGAGTGTCCTCCTCAAAAACATATTTTTTATCTGGAAATCAACTGCGCTGAACAAAATGGCTAATTCAAAATTTTGATTGGATGTGTTTGGGAGAATGATGGGCGTGGGGGGGGCTAGTTGCCCTCTAATCACTTTCGTATTAAAAAGGGCATTAGCCCTTTGAATTTCCAATTGAATGGGCCTTTTTTGAAGTTTCTACGACAACACCTTCTATAAAAACCTTATATGCCCCCAGGGAATAACTTACAACCCTTGTCCTGAGGGCTGTGGGACGATTGTCATCCTCAAAGACCTAATTTAAAGAACTTAAAACTACGTTGAATAAAATGGCTGTCTCAAAATTTTGATTGGATGTGTTTGGGGAAAAGTTGGCCGTGAGAGGGGGGCTAGTTGCCCTCCAATCACTTTTGACTATTAAAAAGGGCACTGGCCCTTTGAATTTCCAATCGAATGAACTTTTTTGAAATTTCTATGACAACGCCTTCTATTAAACCTTATATGCCCCCAGGGTATAACTTACAACCCTTGCTCTGAAGGCTTTGGGGGAATATCCTCCTCAAAAAAATAATTTATATCTGGAAATCAGCTATGCTGAACAAAATGGATATCTCGATATTTTGATTGGATGTGTTTGGGGGACTGATGGGCGTGGGGGGGGCTAGTTGCCCTCCAATCACTTTTGACTATTAAAAAGGACACTAGCCCTTTGAATTTCCAATCGAATGAGTCCTTTTTGAAGTTCATACGACAACACTTTCTATAAAAACCTTATATGCCCCCAGGCCATAACTTACAACCCTTGCCCTGAAGGCTGTGTGATCTCAAAATTTTAATTGGATGTGTTTCGGGAAATGGTGGGCGTGGAAGGGGTTTTAGTTGCCTTCCAATCGCTTTCGACTATTAAAAAGGGCACAAGCCACTCCAATTTCCAATTGAATGAGCCCTTTTCGAAGTTTCTACGACAACTTCTTCGATACAAAGTGCCCTGGTCTAAAGGAAAAAAATAATAAATGATATATTGTACCAACATCGTTCTTATATGCCCTCAGGGCATAACTTAAAACCCTTGCCCCGAGGGTTATGGGGGAGTGTCCTCCTCAAAAAATATTTTTATCTTGAAATCACCTACGCTGAACAAAATGGCTATCGCAAAATTTTGATTTGATGTATTTGGGGGAATGATGGGCGTGGGGGGGGGGGGGAAAGTGGCCCTCCAATCACTTTCGACTATTAAAAAGGGCACTAGCCCGTTGAATTTCCAATTGAATGGGCCTTTTTTGAAGTTTCTGCGACAGCGCCTTCTATAAAAAACCTTATATGGCCCCAGGCCCTAACTTAAAACCCTTGCCCCGAGGGTTATGGGGGAGTGTCCTCCTCAAAAACATATTTTCTATCTGGATATCATCCACGCTGAACCAAATGGTTATCTCAAAATTTTGATTGGATGTGTGTGGAGGAATGATGGGCGTGGGGGCCTAGTTGCGCTCCAATCACTTTCGACTATTAAAAAGGGCATTAGCCCTTTGAATGTCCAATCGAATGGGCCTTTTTTTAAAGTTTCTACGACAACACCTTCTATAAAAAACTTATAAGCCCCAAGGGCATAACTTGCAACCCTTGCCCTGAAGGCTGTGTGATCTCAAAATTTTGATTGGATGTGTTTCTGGAAATGGTGGGCATGGAAGGGGTGTTAGTTGCCTTCCAATCACTTTCGACTATTAAAAAGGGCACAAGCCACTCCAATTTCCAATTGAATGAGCCCTTTTTGAAGTTTCTACGACAGCACCTTCTATAAAAACCTTATATGCCCCCAGGGCATAACTTAAAACCTTTGTCCTGAGGGCTGTGGGGCGATTGTCATCCTCAAAGATCTAATTTCCAGAACTTAATACTACGTTGAACAAAATGGCTATCCAAGAAGTCGGATTGAATGTGTTTGGGGAAAAGGTGGGCGAGAGAAGGGGGTTATTTGCCTTCCAATCATTTTTGACTGTTAAAAAAGGCACTAGCCCTTTTAATTCTCAATTCAACAAGCCTTTTTTTAAGTCTCTACGACAACACGTTTTATAAGAACCTTATATGCCCCCAGGGCATAGCTAAAAACCCTTGCCTTGAGGGATGTGAGGGATTGTCCTCCACAAAAACATAATTTCTATCTCGACATCAACTCCGCTGAACAAAATGGATATCTCAATATTTTGATTGGATGTGTTTGGGGGATTGATGGGCGTGGGGGGCTAGTTGCCCTCCAATCACTTTCGACTATTAAAAAGGGCACTAGCACTTTGAATTTCCAATCGAATGAGCCTTTTTTGAAGTTTCTATGACAAGACCTTTTATAAAAACCTTATATGCCCCAAGGGCATAACTTACAACCCTTGCCTTGAAGGCTGTGGGGGAGCGTCCTCCTTAAAAACATAATTTATATCTGGAAATTAACTACGCTGAACAAAATAGCAATCTCAAAATTTTGATTGGATGGGTTTCTGGAAATGGTGGGCATAGAAGGGGTGTTAGTTGCCTTCCAATCCCTTACGACTATTAAAAAGGGCAAAAGCCACTCCAATTTCCAATTGAATGAGCCCTTTTCGAAGTTTCTACGACAACTTCTTCGATACAAAGTGCCCTTTTCTAAAGGAAAAAATTACAAATGATACATTGTACCAACATCGTTCTTATATGTCGTCAGGGCATGACTTAAAACCCTTGCCCCGAGGGTTGTGGGGGAGTGTCCTCCTCAAAAACATATTTTGTATCTGGAAATCAACTGCGCTGAACAAAATGGCTAATTCAAAATTTTGATTGGATGTGTTTGGGAGAATGATGGGCGTGGGGGGGCTAGTTGCCCTCTAATCTCTTTTGACTACTAAAAAGGGCACTAGCCCTTTGAATTTCCAATCGAATGGGCCTGTTTTTAAGTTTCTATGACAACACCTTCTATAAAAACCTTATATACCCCCAGGGCATAACTTACAACCCTTCCCCTGAAGGCTGTGGGACGATTTTCATCCTCAAAGACCTAATTTAAAGAACTTAAAACTACGTTGAATAAAATGGCTATCTCAAAATTTTGATTGGATGTGTTTGGGGAAAATGTGGCCGTGAGAGGGGGGTTAGTTTCCCTCCAATCACTTTTGACTATTAACAAGGGCACTGGCCCTTTGAATTTCCAATCGAATGAGCCTTTTTTGAAGTTTCTACGACAACGCCTTCTATTGAAACCTTATATGCCCCCAGGGTATAACTTACAACCCTTGCTCTGAAGGCTTTGGGGGAATATCCTCCTCAAAAAAATAATTTATATCTGGAAATCAGCTATGCTGAACAAAATGGATATCTCGATATTTTGATTGGATGTGTTTGGAGGAATGATGGGCGTGGGGGGGCTAGTTGCCCTCCAATCACTTTTGACTATTAAAAAGGGCACTAGCCCTTTGAATATCCAATTTGAATAACCTTCTATAAAAACTTTATATGCCCCAAGGCCATAACTTACAACCCTTGCCCTGAAGGCTGTGTGATCTAAAAATTTTGATTGGATGTGTTTCTGGAAATGGTGGGCATGGAAGGTGTGTTAGTTGCCTTCCTATCATTTTCGACTATAAAAAAGGGCACAAGCCACTCCAATTTCCAATTGAATGAGCCCTTTTTGAAGTTTCTACGACAACTTCTTCGATACAAAGTGCCCTGCTCTAAAGGAAAAAAATAATAAATGATATATTGTACCAACATCGTTCTTATATACCCTCAGGGCATAACTTAAAACCCTTGCCCCGCGGGTAGTGGGGGAATGTCCTTCCCAAATACATATTTTTATCTGGAAGTGAACTACGCTGAACAAAAGGGCAAGCACAAAATTTTTACGGGAGGTAGGGGGGGAACTGTTGGGCGTGAGGGTGAGGGGCTTGTGGCCCTCCAATCAGGGTATAAAACTTAAAAGGGCACAAGCCCTTGGAATTTTACATCGAATGAGCCTTTTTTGAAGTTTCTGCGACAGCGCCTTCTATAAAAAAACCTTATATGGCCCCAGGGCATAACTTAAAACCCTTGCCCCGAGGGTTATGGGGGAGTGTCCTCCTCAAAAACATATTTTCTATCTGGAAATTAACTACGCTGAACAAAAAGGTATCTCACAATTTTGATTGGATGTGTTTGGGGGAGTGATGGGTGTGGGGGGCTAATTGCCCTCCAATCACTTTTACATAATGAAAAGGGCATTTGCCCTTTGAATGTCCAATCGAATGAGCCTGTTTTAAAGTTTCTACGACAACAGCTTCTATAAAAAACTTATATGCCCCCAGGGCATAACTTACAACCCTTGCCCTGAAGGCTGTGTGATCTCAATATTTTGTTTGGATGTGTTTCTGGTATTGCTGGGCATTGAACGGGTGTTAGTTGCCATCCTATCACTTTCGACTATTGACAAACGCACAATCCACTTCAATCTCCAGTTGAACGATCCATTTTCGACGTTTCCACGGCGACTCCTTTGATACGAAGTGCCATGCTTTACAGGAAAAAAATAATAATAATACATTGTGCCAACATCTTTCTTATATGCCTTCGGGGCATAACTTAAAACCCTTCCCCACGGGCAGTGGGGGAATGTCCTCCTCAAAAAGATATTTTTATCTTGAAAACAACTATGCTGAACAAAATGGCTATATCAAAATTTTGATTGGATGTGTTTGGGGGAATGATGGGCGTGATGGGGGGGGATAGTTGCCCTCCAATCACTTTCGACTATTAAAAAGTGCACTAGCCCGTTGAATTTCCAATTGAATGGGCCTTTTTTGAAGTTTCTGCGACAGCGCCTTCTATAAAAAACCTTATATTGCCCCAGGGCATAACTTAAAACCCTTGCCCCGAGGGTTGTGGGGGAGTGTCCTCCTCAAAAATATATTTTCTATCTGGAAATTAACTACGCTGAACAAAATGGTAATCTAAAAATTTTCATTGGATGTGTTTGGAGGAATGATGGGCGTGGGGGCCTAGTTGCCCTCTAATCATTTTTGACTATTAAAAAGTGCACTAGCCCTTTGAATTTCCAATCGAATGGGCCTTTTTTAAAGTTTCTACGACAACGCCTTCTATAAAAACCTTATAAGCCCCAAGGGCATAACTTGCAACCCTTGCCCTGAAGGCCGTGGGGGACTGTCCTCCTCAAAAAAAAATTTTTATCTGGAAATCCCCTGAATCACTTTCGACTATTAAAAAGGGGACAAGCCACTCCAATTTCCAATTGAATGAGCCATTTTCGAAGTTTCTACGACAACTTCTTCGATATGAAGCGCCCTGCTCTATAGGAAAAAAAAATAATAAATGATACATTGTGCCAACATCGTTCTTATATCCCCTCAGGGCAAAACTTAAAACCCTTCCCCGAGGGTTGTGGGCGAGTTTCCTCCTCAAAAACATATTTTCTATCTGGAAATCAACTACGCTGAACAAAATGGTCATCTCAAAATTGTGATTAGATATGATTGGGGGAATAATTGGCGTGGGGGGGGGGGCGAGTTGCCCTCTAATCACTTTCGACTATTAAAAAGTGTAGTAGCCCTTTGAATTTCCAATCGAATGATCCTTTATGTAAGTTTTTGCAACAGCATTTACTATAAAAACCTTTTATGCCCCCAGGGCATAACTTACAACCCTTGCCCTGAAGGCTTTGGGGGAGTGTCCTCCTCAAAAACATTATTTCTATCTTGAAATCACCTGAACAAAATGGCTACCTCAAAATTTTTATTGGATGTGTTTCGGGAAATGGTGGGCGTGGAAGGGGTGTTAGTTGCCTTCCAATCACTTTTGACTATTGAAAAGGGGACAAGCCACTCCAATTTCCAATTGAATGAGCCATTTTCGAAGTTTCTACGACCACTTTTTTGATATGAAGTGCCCTGCTCTATAGGAAAAAAAAATAAATGATACATTGTGCCAACATCGTTCTTATATCCCCTCAGGGCAAAACTTAAAACCCTTGCCCCGAGGGTTGTGGGAGAGTGTCCTCCTCAAAAATATATTTTCTATCTGGAAATCAACTACGCTGAACAAAATGGCTATCTCAAAATTTTGATTGGATGTGTTTGAGGTAATAATGGGCGGGGGGGGCTAGTTGCCCTCCAATCACTTTCGACTGTTAAAAAGGGCACTGGCCCTTTGAATTTCCAATCGAATGAGCCGTTTTTGAAGTTTCTACGACAACGCCTTATAAAAAATTTGTAGACGACAACGCCTATAAAAACCTTGTATGCCCCCAGGGCATAACTTAAATTCCTTGCCCCGAGGGTTGTGGGGGAGTGTCCTCCTCAAAAATATATTTTCTATCTGAAAATCAACTACGCTGAACCAAATGGCTATGTCAAAGTTTTGATTGGATGTGTTGGAGGGAATTATGGGCGTGGGGGGGGGGGCTAGATGCCCTCCAATCACTTTCGACTATTAAAAAGGGCACTAGCCACTCCAGTTTCCAATCGAATGAGCCCTTTTCAAAGTTCAACTCCTTCGATACGAAGTGCCCGGGTATGGAGGAAAAAAAATAATACATTGTGCCCACATCGTTCTTTACTTAGGTAGCGTTATTGCGCATGTCTATGATGGACAAAACAGCCTTTGCGATTAATTAAATGAAAAAAAAGTTTTTTTTTAACTCAAAGCAAGGAGAGACGTTAAAACTTAAAACAACCAGAAATTGTTCCGTATATTAAAGGGGCTGTCCCCTCCTCAGCGCCTCGCTCTTTACTCTAAAGTTTTTAATTGTTTAAAAAAATAGAGTTTTGATAATGTCAAAGTTTATCGTAAAGATCAAGGCGTTGAGGAGGGGACAGCCCCTTTCATATATGGAATAATTTATCTTCGTTTTAAGTTTTAATGTCGCTCCTTACTTTCAGTTAAAAAAACTTGTTTTTTTTAATTTAATTTTTGAACGTTTTTGTATTAATGCAGGTATTGATGTTTGGTCACCTGAAGTGAATATTAGAACGAAGTTTGCACGTTATTTCTATTTTCATTTGGTTAAATGGCTTTCTCGAAACTTGTTTAATTTTATTTACAAACGTTTTTATTAATAATAAGTATTCGTTACTTGAGAATCAACTTACGTAACGATCTTCTATATTCATAGATTCTTAATGCATAAATTAGAGGGTTCACCCCCTAGTCAATACCTTGCTCTTTAAGCTAAAGTTCGAATTTTGTTCCAATTCTTTAAAATTACCCTTAATCACAAAGGCCGTTAATTAGAATAAATAGCTCTTATGAAAGTACTAAACAATCTTTGGCTTAAAGTGCGACGTAATGACTAAGGGGTGAACCCAATCACACACGTAATATTTTCTATCCCTTTTAAGTTTTGATGTTGCTCCTTACTTTCAGTTGAAAAACTTTTTTTTTATTTAATTTCTGATCTTTTTCTTTAATAATGATGGGAAATCTTGTGCCCCCTTCCTCGCAATGTCCCTTCCCCCATGAAAACTTCATTCATGGAAAGATCCTCCCATACAACCTCCGACCCACCCACCCCCTCCACCTACCAGAAAAAATACCCCCCTGAAAACGACTGTATACTTCCCAATAACAAATACTATATGTTAACATTGGGTAAAGTTCATAACTTTTAGCCCTCCCCTAGGGGACTTTGGGGGACTAAGTCATCCGAAAAGACATAGTTATTATATTTTTGACCATGTTGAACAAAATGGCTATCTCATAATTTTGATCGGGTGACTTTGGGAAAAAAATGAGCGTGGGAGGGGGCCTAGTTGCCCTCCATTTATTTTTGGTCACTTAAAAAGGGCACTAGAACTTTTAATTTCCGTTCCAATGAGTCCTCCCACGATATTCTAGGACCACAGGGTCGATACGATCACCCCTGGGGAGAAAAAAACAAAAACAAAAAAACAAATAAACACGCATCCGTGATCTTTCTTCTGGCAAAAAATGCAAAATTCCACATTTTTGTAGATAGGTGCTTGAAACCTCTACAGTAGGGTCCTTTTATACGCTGAATATGATGGTGTGATTTTCATTAAGGTACTATAGCTTTTAGGGGGTCTTTCCCCCATTTTTCAAAAATCAGCCAAATTTTCGCAGGCGCTTAACTTTTGATTAGTAAGACTCAACTTGATGAAATTAATTTATTTGGAATCAGCATAAAAATTTGATTCTTCTGATGTATCTATTGGTATCAAACTTCCTTTTTTTAGAGTTTCGGTTGCTATTAAGCCGGGTCGCTCCTTGCTCACAGTTCGTTAACACAAACTGATTGACTAGTTTCTCAGATACGCACTTCAAAGTTTGCCTTATAAGTAGAAGAAGGAACTGATGTAGCTAAAATCACATATTTAATTGAATATATACGATATATTGAAAAGAATAATATAACTGAAGATATTTTTTTGCAAACTCATTCCTGGAAAAGCTACAGCCAGTGAAACTTGACACTTTTTTCTAATGAGAAAGGCAAATTATAGAAAAATTGCGTTTATCTTTGTATACAGATGGTGCAAAATCAATGTCAGGCCACAAAACTGGCCTTCTTGCACTAGTTAAAATGAAAACAGCTGATGTTCTGGCAATGCACTGCATGCTGCACAGGGCTGGTCTTGTATAAAAAAACAAAAGTATGGAACGTAATTGTTTTACAAAAGTTACAAAAATTATGAACTATATAAAAAACAGTCCATTATAAGTTGGATTATTTACAAAGCTATGTGGCAATATAGGACCTACTTACACCACAATTTTGGACTACTGTGAAGTATGCTGGCTATCTCGTGCTAAAGTGATTAAGAGTATACATGAAATCAAAGTGGAAATTGCAATTTTAATTAAAAAAAAATCAAAATGAGGACAAAAAAATGTTTAGGGCAAAAAAGTATTTTAATCATTAAAACGACCTGATTTGTGGAAATTTTTGGAAAATTGAGTGTTTTGAATTAATTGATGCAAGGCCCACAAATGCATGCATCAAACAGTTCGTGGTAACGAATCAAACAGTTCGTGGTAACGAACTGTAAGTAAGGAGCGACCCGGCTCAATGGTAACCGAAACTCTAAATAACGGAATTTTGATATCAATAGATACATCAAAAGAATCAAATTTTAATGCTGATTTCAAATATATAAGTTTCATCAAGTTTAGTCTTACTAATAAGTTACGCGCCTGAGAAAATTTGGCTGATTTCGCCCATCATTCCCCCAAACACATCCAATCAAAATTTTGAGATAGCCATTTTGTTCAGCATGGTCGAAAATATGATAAAAATGTCTTTTAGGATGACTTAATCCCCAAAAGTCCCCGGTGGGGGGGCTGAAAGTTATGAACTTTGCTCAATGTTAACATATATTGGAAAAAAATTCAAACTTTAGATTAAAGAGCAGGGTATTGACTAGGGGGTGAACCCCCTAATATACGTGTTAAAAATTTATGAATATAGAAGTTCGTTACGTAAGTTAATTCGTAAGTTACGTATATTTATTACTAAAAAAAACGTTCGTAAATAAAATGAAACAAGTTTCGAGAAAGCCATTTAACCAAATAAAAGTACAATTAATATGCAAATTTTTTTTTATTATTCATGTAGGGTGAGCCAAAATCAAAAACTGCATTAATTCAAAAGCGTTCAAAAATTAAATAAAAAAAACAAGTTCTTATAACTGAAAGTAAGGAACGACGTTAAAACTTAAAACGAACAGAAATTATTCCGTATATGAAAGGGGCTGTCCCCTCCTCAACGCCTCGCTCTTTACGATAAAGTTTTAATTTCTAAAAAATATATTTTTTTAAACAATGAAAAACTTTAGCGAAAAGAGCGAGGCGTTGAGGAGGGGAATGTGTTTTAGGATGACTTAATCCCCAAACGTCCCTGGGGGGAGGACTGAAAGTTATGAACTTTACTCAATGTTAACATATAGTACTGGTTATTGGGAAGTATACAGACGTTTTCAGGGGGGATTTTTTCTGGTAGGTGGGGGGAGGGTTGGGTCGGTGGCTATATGGGAGGATCTTTCCATGAAGGAAGTTTTCATGGAGGAAGGGACATTGCTATGAAGGGGGCGCCGGATTTCCCAGCATTATTAAAGAAAAAGATCAGAAATTAAATAAAAAAAAACGAGTTTTTCAACTGATCAACTGATTCAGATTAAGAGGTTATTTTTAAAGAATTGGAAAAAATTTCGAACTTTAGCTTAAAAAACAGGGTATTGACTAGGGGGCGAGCCCCCTAATATACGTGTTAAAAATTTATGAATATAGAAGTTCGTTACGTAAGTTAATTCGTAAGTTACATATATTTATTACTAATAAAAACGTTCGTAAATAAAATTAAACAAGTTTTTTAGAAAGCTATTTAACCAAATAAAAGTACAATTAATATACAAATTTTGTTTTGATTATTCATGTACGGTGAGCCATAATCAAAACCTGCATTAATTCAAAAACTTTCAAAAATTAAATAAAAAAAAAAATTTTTTTTTAACTGAAAGTAAGGTACGACGTTAAAACTTAAAACGAACAGAAATTATTCCGTATATGAAAGGGGCTGTCCCCTCCTCAACGCCTCGCTCTTTACGCTAAAGTTTGACTTTCTCACAACTCTATTTTTTTTTAACAATGAAAAACTTTAGCGTAAAGAGCGAGGCGTTGAGGAGGGGACAGTCCCCTTCATATACGGAATAATTTCTGTTCGTTTTAAGTTTTAACGTCGTTCCACCCTTTCAGTTAAAAAAAACTTCTTTTTTTTTATTTGATCAAACAGTTCGTGGTAACGAACTGTCAGTAAGGAGCGACCCGGCTCAATGGTAACTGAAACTCTAAAAAACGGAATTTGGATACCAAGAGATACATCAAAAGTATCACATTTTAATGTTGATTTCAAATATATAAGTTTCATCAAGTTTAGTCTTACCCATCAAAAGTTACTCGCCTGAGAAAATTTGGCTGATTTTACAAAAAAGGAGGAAATACCCCCTAAAAGTTATAGAACCTTAATGAAAATCACACCATCATAGTCAGCGTATCAGAGAACTCTAGTGTAGAGGTTTCAAGCACATATCTACAAAAATGGGGAATTTTGCATTTTTTGCCAGAAGAAAGATCACGGATGCGTGTTTTTGTTTTTATTGTTTTTTTTCCAGGGGTGATCGTATCGACCCAGTGGTCCTAGAATATCGTGGAAGGGCTCATTGGAAAGGAAATTAAAAGTTCTAGTGCCCTTTTTAAGTGACCAAAAAAATTAAGGGCAAAAAGGCCCCCTCCCGCGCTCATTTTTTTTCCAAAGTCACCGGATTAAAATTTTTAGATAGCCATTTTGTTCAGCATGGTCGAAAATATGATAAAAATGTCTTTTAGAATGACTTAATCCCCCGAAGTCCCCGGGGGGAGGGCTTAAAGTCATGAGCTTTACCCAATTTAACATATAGTAATGGTTATTGGGAAGTATACAGACGTTTTCAGGGGGGATTTTTTCTGGTAGGTGGGGAGGGAGAGGGTCGGGGGTTATATGGGAGGATCTTTCCATGAAGGAAGTTTGCTTGGGGGAAGGGAAATTACTATGAAGGGGGCGCCAGATTTCCTAGCATTATTAAAGAAAAAGATCATAAATTAAATAAAAAAAACAACAAGTTTTTCAACTGATTTCAACTGATCAACTGATTGTGATTAAGGGGTCATTTTTAAAGAATTGGAAAAAAATTCGAACTTAAGCTTAAAGAGCAAAGTATTGACTAGGGGTCAAACCCCTAATATACGTATTAAAAATCTATGAATATAGAAGTTCTTACGTTAATTCGTAATTTACGTATATTTATTACTAATAAAAACGTTCGTAAATAAAATTAAACAAGTTCCGAGAAAGCCATTTAACCAAGATAAAGTAAAATTAATATGTAAATTTTGTCTTAATTATTCATGTACGGTGAGGCAAAATCAAAACCAGCATTAATTCAAAAATTTTCAAAAATTAAATAAAAAAAACAAGTTTTTTTAACTGAAAGTAAGGAACGACGTTAAAACTTAAAACGAACAGAAATTATTCCGTATATGAAGGGGGCTGTCCCCTCCTCAATGCCTCTCTCTTTACGCTAAAGTTTGAATTTCTCACAGCTCTATTTTTTTTTAACAATAAAAAAAAATTAGCGTAAAGAGCGAGGCGTTGAGGAGGGCAAAGCCCCCTTCATATACGGAATAATTTCTGTCCGTTTTAAGTTTTAACGTCGTTCCTTACTTTCAGTAAAAAAAACTTGTTTTTTTTTTATTTAATTGACTCAAAAAGCAAATGTGAAATCATTCATAAATCACTCAAGAAGCAAATGTGAAATGATTCATAAGATTATGGAGCAATGGAAGACGAATTTTGAAAAAAATGAGTTTGAAATGCTTCAACATTTAAATTTATGCGTCCAAGATAGCACACGACCAAACAAAAGTCCATTTGTTGAATACTTGGATGGTTTGCTAATTTCTTTCTCGAACTATTTTGATTATTTCGATTTTGCAAAACTTGCAAGCTTACAAAATCCATTTGTTGACCGAAAAATAATTGGAAAGAAAACTCGATTGAATCATCTGGTAATACTTCTTTGAAACAAATATTTCAGAAAGCATCTATAATTTAATTTTGGATAGATATTAAGAACAAATATGATATTTTGTCAAATAAAACTTTAAAAGTATTGCTGCCGTTTACAAAATATTGTCTCTGCAGAAGAGGATTTTCCGCATTAAGTGAAATGAAATCGAAACATTATGTTCGTTTGTTTGCAGAAAAGCAGCTTAGTGTTGCTATCACATCATTGACATCGAGATTTGACAAACTTTGCGCTAGGGAAGCATATTCTTCTCTTTAAAAGACAATATTATAAATTTGTTTTTTCATTTTCTTTGTTTTTATGAGTTTGTCTTGAATAAACTTTGTAGTACTAACAATTTTCGCGTCTGTATTATTTTGTAAAATGGAAGGGCGGCACCATACGATCAAATATTTTTGGGAGCAGTGGTAAAATAAAGTTTGGAAACCACTTGACTAAAGTATGTCCTGGGAAGGTATATTGAAGGACCTACCTCCACTCCTTTTCCCTCTAGAGGGCACTTACCTTTGATGACCTTTAAAAATCTTTGTGTTATAAAAGTGAAACCTTGCAAAATAGATCTTCTGCTTAAATGAGGTACAAGAAAAGTGTTTTGAGCTTCACAACTTTGCTCAATCCCAGTTTATGAGGTTCGAATGATTTACAAATACATTTCCTAGATTTAGAAAAAAAACTATTGATATGGTTTAAAATGCTACTCAAATAACAAGAATGGCATTTTCAAAACTAAAACACAGAGATAAAGAAAATGAAAACTAAAAATTAAGGTATAATATCGTTTTGTCAAAATTTCAATGGACCTATCAAGTAAGCAAATTTCTAAGAATTGGAAATTAGAAGAGGGTTAATATAGTAGCTTGGCAATACCTTCCCGGAGTATGCTTTTGGCCCTGGACTCATCACTGAAAGTTTCTTTTTTCCTAACCTAACCACTTTCCAAAATAGTAAAAAGTAGCTTGTTTAGAATTTTACCATTAGTTTACTTAGGAAGTAATTTAAGAAAATAACAAATACAACAAAAAGGGAGATCATCACATCCATATAGCATAAACAAGGGCGATCAAACACAACTTCTTTTTTTTATACAATCTACAAAAAAAAAGAAGATAAAAAATACTCTTAACAAAGAATCCAAGAAAGTTCTTTGCTTTGTCAGTCCAACTGCCCAATAAATAGAGAAAATTCAGTTTACCTTGAAGATATGCACCGAACTTGCACAGAAATCTCCCGAATATCCAGAATCGGAAAATTGACTGGCCCATAGCCATCGGCATACAGACCAATGTAACAAAGAGATCAGCTATTGACAAATTGACCAAGAAATAATTGGTTACGCTAAAAAGAGGGAAAGAATGTACTTTGGACTTCTTTCACAAGAAACTACATTTGAATAAAGTTTTTCTTTAAAAAAAAAAACATATTTCATAGTTTTTCCAGCGTTATAGCATAAAGACGGCCAACATTTTTGGTTTAAAAAGTTCGGAAAACTTTAATTGGATTTCCATTATGGCCGCAAAGCATTCTTTAACTACGTTTTTCTCACTTTTGCTAGTTTTCAGAAAAATGGCTGCACAGTCAGGAACTTTTTGGCCATCCCTTTGGGGCCATAGAAAAGGCAGGACATCCTTGAATGGGGTGAGAAGAGATCTTAAGAATTGATTTAAAGAAAATTTAGAACTTCATTGGAGGATGTAAAGAGAGAAGCTTAGAACAGGTTGGGCTGGAGGAAGAGTTTGACCAGCAGTGTTGGCCTTAAGTGGCATCTCAATTTGTTAGTATTTAGTTGTTCTTTATATATATATATATATATATATATATATATATATATATATATATATATATATATATATATATATATATATATATATATATATATATATATATATATATATATATATATATATATATATATATATGTGTGTGTGTGTGTGTGTGTGTGTGTGTGTGTGTGTGTGTGTGTGTAGATGTGTGTGTAGATAGATAGATAGATAGATAGATAGATAGATAGATAGATAGATAGATAGATAGATAGATGTGTGTGTGTGTGTGTGTGTGTGTGTGTGTGTGTGTGTGTGTGTGTGTATATATATATATATATATATATATATATATATATATATATATATATATATATATATATATATATACTTGACAACGGTACAACACAACTAATTCACTATTTTCCCATTCACTCATTCTAAACCACAGTTTGATCCAAGATTTAGGCCACCTTAAATAGAAATCATCAATAATATTAGCTAACGTAGGGAACAAATATTTGAAGAATTTTCATAAAGACCGAATATTCAAAAAATGGACTATATATAATAATTTAGGAATGAAGTTTTTAAGCAAAAACAAATTTTTTAATGTAAGCAAACCTAGTGTTTGTCCTAGAGAAAATATTGGAACAGCCTTATAAAGTAATCTCAACTTTCATACACACGTCTGAAAGTTGCGTTTGGACATTAGAGCGGACATTCAAACATTGACTTTGAGTAACTTAATATCCTCATCCCGTTCAGATTTTTTTTTCTTTTTTTATAAGAATCGTATGCAATTTTTTTGTTTTGATACAATGTTAAACATATATAAATGGTTTAATATCAGATAGCTTAAAAACAGTGGGTAATAGAGACAATTGCATATTTCTAAATAACAAAATAATTCTATTTCGTTTATGGAATGGGAAAAATAGATGAGGATACAGAGTTTCACTAGATTTTCCTGTTTTCTTCCTGTTTTTACGCTCCTTTTTCTGCTCGACATGATAATAAGTTTTATAATTCTATATTGTGTCCGTACTAGGTCTTGGCTATGGAAAACGGTTCAGCCTTAATCAAAATCAAATTTTGTATAAATTCTATGTTTTGGAAGAGGACAAAAGTCCACTTTTATATTCATTTATTTCTATTCAGTATGTCTCAATTGTCTTAAAACAAGTGCTGGATACCAAGAAATCTACAGATTTTTTTTTTTTTTTTTTTTTTTTTTTTTTTTTTTTTTTTTTTTTGCTCATCAGTGTAATCTGAGCCGTCCTAGCTGAGTGGTTAGCACTCTTGAGTTGAAATCGTGACAACAGGAGTTCGAGTCTTAGTGTCGCTGGTTATTTCGTTTGGAATGGGGGTTAATGGTTTGACTCTGTAAGCTCAACCAGAGTCGACCCAGCTCTAAATGGGTACCTTGAGAAATCTGGGTGGAAAACATGGGAAGCGTCGGGTGATTTGCCCCCAGCCACGCACCGCAGTCCTGGACGAAGGCAGTGAATCAGGAGATCGGTACCTGCACAACGCAGACCATTGGTCAGCATGCAATTTTTTTTTTTTTTTTTTTTTTTTTTTTTTTTTTTTTTTTTTAGTGTAATTCACACAGGAATCTTCAAAGCTGTTGGAGAGTCCACAGGAAACTTGTTGTGATCAAGAAAAAGAAACCTTCGATATTGATAAGTTATAAACAGGGTTGCAAACTTTTTGGTTCCTGAATGTGTCCCCTGAACATCCAAAAATGTGTCATTTCTAGCTAAAATATGTCCATCTTGAAATTTGAAAATATAGAGGTTATTTTTTACCTGTTGTAGTATTGATCAAAAGACGCTTTGTTGACCTGTTTCAAAGCGGACAGTCAACATCAAATATAATGAAAACGAAAAAAAAATCCATATAAAACATTAATACAAAATGACTTAGTATGAAAGCCCAAAACTCATATGAACATGTAAACATCTTACTTTAGATAAAATCCTTTACTTACGACATCTCTGGCAAAACCTGGATGCTTAAAATATACAAAGAAAAAGCATTACTTTGGTGAAAGGTGACGTTTTTTACCACAATAAATATACAGTTGGTAAAGGTTTCATTTTACGTCATAAGTTTACAAATATTTTCCTTTTTACCCTTTTGTGTCCAAAATTTCTAAGATGTGTCATTTTTTCCCCCTTTTATGTCACCGTGTCCCGGCACATGGGAATGTGTTCTTTGACATAAAATTTGTCCAGTCGGCAACCTTGGTTATAAAATGTAGGTAGGCAAACGGATCAAAAACACAACTCAAAAGCACATTATTCACAATTCGATGCAAAACCATACCCATATTTACATTGTAATAGCTCAAAATATCAGGTAAGATTATTTATTCGACTACATCCCCAAAACCTAAGCCTTGAATCTGGATAGAGAAATATACTCTTTCCTTTTCCCAACTTGCCTTTCTAATAAGATTGGCTTTATTAATTGACTATCGGTAAAAAAAAATGGAAATCGGCGGAAAGCCTTCTTCTCGAAAGTGATGGCTTTTCGGAACGGTACTATGGATATTATCCGAGTGATAAATAATTTTTGACCTTTCTTATATGACAATGGAGAAACTAATATTTATGGATATGGTAAAAGGAAATAGAAAGATGTTTAAGCGTCAGTGCCTATAACCAGTGAAAGGACCATACCCAAAATTTGATTTGGGATGGGTGTGTTTTAAGATTTTCAGGGAGGGGGGGCTGAAAAAGTTTATTTTGTGTTTTGTATCTAATAGCTAGCAAAAAATTGGGTGCATACACGATTCTGCATTTTGGGATGGGGGTTAAACCTGAAAATTTCTTCCTCTAGGCTTGGTTTGAAAACAGAGATAGATATAAACCAAAATGTGCAAATTGTACCATAGACCACGTAAGTTACAGTCTGAAATGCAAAATTATCTGATCGGCTCTCTATAACGCTAATAAATGAATGCTTAAACTCAGTTTAGCTTTGTGTCCTTTAATATTAAGGGTACGAAACACAAGAATCTACTAATTAATGAGCTGCTTGATAATGATATTGTGCTTTTACAGGAGCACCTTCTCTCTAAAGTGAATGATGATAGCCTAAAGTGTTTTCGGACCCATTTTACCTTCTTAAGAGCTGCCCAGAAAACCCGTGGTAGACCATCAGGAGGTCTTGCCATCTATTTCAGACATAACACTCAGTCGATATTATTGCCAAGTGATGCTAACATCGATAAAATGTGGTGATACTACATTTATAAACGTTTATTTCCCCTGTGAAAATAGAAAAACTGTGCAGTCATTGTCTCGTCCTTTACAAGCCTGTAATCGCCTACGAACACAACTTACCGACCTTGCAAAACAATATACCAAATGGGTTCTCGCCGGCGACATAAATACTGACTTATTATCTAATTCTGGCCGATCTGAAATTTTTCTCGATTCACTGCCCGGAGGATTCCATATGGTTGATAAAGATCTTCTATTTACTTATATTCACAATCGTGGTGGTCTTACTTCTAACGTTGATCATGTAGTTGTGTCAGATTCCACTCTACTTTCATCAATCGTTCACGTGGACGACTCTAAAATTGACGACGACCATTTACCAATCACATGTCAACTATCTTGCTCTATGGCAAGATCTGTGCACCAAAACCCTCCCAAGGGGTTCTCAAAGAAAAATTGGAAAATGCCAATGTTCCCATTTATGTGTTGACATTGTCCCAGTTATTATCATCTATCAAAGTACCATTCCACTTATTGCAAATATCTGTATATACAACTTCAACAGCAAATAGTGTTCTGTCTCAAGCAGTGTTGCCACTCGACCGATACCAAAAAGCGGTGCCAGTCAATGAAGAAAGCGGTTTTTTTTTGCGGTATCCTCTCTGCCGAAGCACGGTATAATTTATGGTATATTTTGATACCCGTAATGCAAATACGTCACCACTAGTTTCAACAAAAACTTACTTTTAAAAGCAATTAATTCCTTCCTACTTTTCTAGCAAATGAATACTATTCTTTATTATTTTTTAAGTGGTAGATTTTGCCATGAACTTTGGCCAAGAAAGATAGAATAAAAATGAAAAGAGACATCCCCTAGATACCTACCACACACGAAAAAGGGAAAAATAGTTCTCAATGATAAATTCATACCCTCTCTCCACTTTCTATAGCTCTCACCTGTTCTTCGTCACTAATAACTCATTCAGTTTTTCTGTTCTCTGGAAAATTGGAAGCAGGATTATCTACTCTTTTCTGTTTTAAACTAGATTAAAAGTTTATTTATAAATTTTTGTTTCATTTTCGGCATTTTCTCCAGAAATACTGTGTATACTGTCATTTTTGTCTCATTTTTCTATTTTTGGACACTCTGATATACCGGCCTTGAAAACGAAAAAAGAGAAAAATGTGCCAGTCTACGCTTCCAGTCTCATGCAACATTTTTTTAAAAGACAGTAGACAGTTTGACGCACTCCAAAAGACGAGAATGCTAGATTTAAAAGTTTATACTGGCTCAGCAAATATGCAAATCGACATTTTCGAACCAAATGCTCATTTTTTTTCCTCTTTTAAGTTTAAACGCTTTGCGCTACGGAAGCAGTTTTCACACAACTTGATTCCTTAAAATATATTTCAAAAAATTAATGTAAATTTTTTTTGATTTGTCAGCATATCTTTACTCTTTCCCCCCAAAGCAAAAAAGGTAGTTTTACCCTTGTCTACATAAGTTCCCAGGACATAAGTGTTTGAAAATTTATTTCTTGACCCCCCCTTCTTTTACTGAAGCTTGACTTCGTCATCAGGACAAACCCTTGTTAAAATGACTGATTGAAATCAAATTTTGAAGCTATTTGGAGACATGAGAACTAGGCTTGAAAAGATTGCATCTAGTTTCACGTGCACTTACTGGGTTTTTGGTGACCTCAAGGCCATCTTTTTATACCACAAGTAACTCTAGCAGTTTTTATGGAAGAAATAATGTATAATGACCCAGAGATATGGCATTGTCTAAAAAAAGAGATGGAAAAATAGAAAACGAAATGGCTATCAAAAGAGCGTTACTTTGAACACGACTAGATTTTAATGACAATTATCTTATTAAAGATACTAAAACGTTAAAGGGAATCATTCTCACAGGCAGACAAAGGTTACTTGACATCAGACAGCGTGGTCATGCTCGTCAAGACCTACGTTGGCAACACTATACAAAACATTTTGATTCACAGCAGTGCTGTTACTTGAGGTTGTTTTACCGTTCACTTGAAGTACACGTTTAACAAGTCCCAGTTCCAGCTCCCCTTGTGATGGCTTGACCTACCCTTTTTCTGACGGTTCAGACCACATTCCGCTTTTAATGTCAACGAAAGAGTTAGCAAATGAATTTGCTGATGTTTTATTGAACTAAGATGATTTTTGCTGGTGTTTTATGGAACTAAGATGATTTTGTATGTCAGTTTTGACTTCCTCTAAAAAAAGGCGCTCAGCAATGACATTTGATATTGGCAATGAAACATATTGGCAATGAAACAATTCTGAAACATTTGGAAACATTACAGCTCCAGTGGCAGATTTTAGTGTAAGGATGTGTCACCAATACACCACTATGTCAGAGTCGTCCAAATTTTCAAGATTAAAACCTTCAGATAGAGTTAGACTCGATATGAACTGCCATTCCTGATCTATCTTTGCCTTATTCCATATGCCACTGGTATATCTTCTTCACTTAAAGAATTACTGATGACTATGAACTCTTAGCTCGTAACTAGGGGGGTCAAAAAATAGAGGAAGTCATTTATCTTTTCAGAGAAGTAAAAACCATCTAGAATTGGTTTGATGTTCACATGTGAGGGACCTTTAATAACAAAAGAGTCTCAATACAACGTGTGAATGTCCCACAACTCGAGAATACGCCTTGTAGAGTTTTCAAATGAAAGCCCACATGTGGCAGCCGAAGCAAGGAATATGTGTTGTTCCACCTTAGTGAAGACTCAGATATATTTATTCTTATATGCATATTTTCATTCTGCACTGTGTTAAGAGTGATTGCAAAATTCGTTGCATAAATCTTCCAGACTCTTAGATTTTTTTTACAATTATGACTTGCAACCAGGGCATATTAATACCAGCTAAATTTCACAACTGTAACCCATGGTTATTTTTATTCAACAAACATCTTGACTAAGTGATTTATTCCCATTGATGGTGCAACCTCCAATCTAGTTCTATATGGGAACGCCGTCTTCTTAACATAGTCTTTCCCTCCAACTAACTGTCTGAAAATAACACATAAGGATCCATGACTACACTTTAACAGAACAAGTAAATCTACCAGTAGATCCATGATGATATTACAGTAACTTACACAAGCTGTGCTTTTTGCCTATTGACTGATTTATTGTCTAGTCAAAATCCAGTAAGAAACCGTTAGTTTTTAGGTTTAAAAGAAAATTTCCATAAAATGAAATGCCAGAGCCTGTTTTGCAATGTTTGTTGCTTTTATTCTAATCAGACTAGCATGCCTCAGGAAATCCGGCCATGGCTTACTTTTCACGAACTTCAGCATGTTGTAAGTAGCCGAATAGGGTAGATCATGTTCAACGAGAAATGAGACAAGCATTGCTTCAATAGTGGTCTCCTTTTAGTTTTTGGAAAAAGTAATGAACAAGTGGCAGAGTCTGAGAAGACGAAGCAATCCATGTATTTTTATTAACCCTTGACAAAAAACATTACAGATGGGGTGCCCAATGGAACCATGAAACAGCCTAGGCTGCAAGAAGGAATAAGTTGTTTATAACCTGCTTCCTCTGGACAGTACCTCTGCAACTTTACATTCATATTTGATTTGAATGAATAATATGGAAAAAGGAATCAGGAAGAAATTAAACAATAGATAATTTTCTACATTTTGGAATGTATGTTCTACAGGAAATGAGTGCTAGCCAATATGTGAACAAATATTAAGTTCTAAATGAAATAGTATTTTTATTTCTTAACCATTGTTCAGCAATCTGAATTTCAAATATATTTACAAGAACTTCTTTTACTGTATACTATTCAGTGTATTTGGCTGTAAAAGAGGAAAGGTAATGCCCAAAAGAAGTAAGATATGATATCCTGGGACTACTTATTTACTCAATTCTAGTAAAGTTTTCCCTCTGCTTTGCAGTGTCTGTACACCTTTACCATATTAATGGTTGAAAATTACGTTCATTCAGGCACCTGACTGATATGTAAAATATTTGCTATTGGAAGCATGTAAATTACTAGTTAGAATTCTCGCGATTTCTGTAGTAACCTATACAGCCATATATCATTAGAAATAGAGAGCAAACAGTTTTACCCGTACGGTGACATTACTTAGTATAAATTCAGTCATAAGAGTCTTTTTGCGGTAGAAATACGCTGATCAAAGTCTTTTCGCGGCATAAATACGCTGATCAAAGTCATTTCGCGGTATAATTGCGGTATGCGGTATGATCAGAAAAAAGTGCGGCATTTCTCTCAAAATTGCGGCATTATACCGCATAATACAGTATAAGTGGCAACACAGGTCTCAAGTCCTCTGCTTAAAAAGCTGTCCCCTCCGAGCGCTTGCGAACGAGTACTCGCAAACTCTTATGGAAGGCTGATCCTAAAGTGAAGATGGTTACACAAAAAGCTAAGTTCTGGTTCCGCATGTGGATAACCTGTGATCGTCTTCCTTCTGGTTCAGTCCATCAAATAAAGCAGAAAACCAAACGAGAGTACAAGTACTCCTTGCGTAGAGCGAGACTCAATGCCTGGGATGGTCCCTGCGACAAAAAATCCTGGGATCATGTTATAAACAGTGCAAAGTGTCCACCTCCAATTAATTCCTCTCTTCTGCTATATGATTTCGTTTACCATTATAAAAATATTTTGCTTTCATTTAATGTTAATCTCCAAAATCATTTTACAAAGCTTGTCAACTCAATCCTTCCAATTCGTATAAATCAATCGCAAGTGCTATCGGTGGAATCTGGTGTTACACCCCAAAGTCTTAAACAAGTGAATAAGTCTGAGTCTCTCGATAGGGTTGGTCTTTGCTTCAAGTTTTTTGCTTATGATTGTCCTGAACTACTGAAGCATTTGCAGTTATTGTTTCAGATGTGCTTGGCACAGTCCATTGTGCCAGATAGTTTTTTGTCCGGTTGTATATCTTCCATTGTTAAGAGGAGTAATAACCCCCGGGCTTGCTCCAATTACCGTCCTATCATTCTGTCTTGTTTTTTTAGTAAGTAATTTGAATATGTGCTGCTACCGGCCATTAACTCCAAGTGCTATTTTACGCCCTTCCAGTTTTCTCTTAGAAAAGGTATGGAGTGTGGTCAAGCTCACCATATTGTGGGTCAACTGTTGCTCAGAAAAGCCCCTGTATTGCTTGACCGTTGATATATCTAATGCTTTTGACAACGTAATTCATTCAAATGCTTTGTTTTCTCTAGCAGAGTCTGGCGTTAACCATTCTATTGTTTCTGTGCTTAAGTATTGGTATGCTAATTCTTCAGTTAGGGTGAAGTGGAATGGTACTGTAGTGGAGCATATTACTGTTAAAAAGGGCGTTACGAAAGGTGTCGTGTTATCTCCGAGTATATTTAAGTGTGTTTTAGCTCAACGTCTTCAACCGTCATTTTTTTACAATGATAGTTTAGGCATTAGTCACGTTGCTTATGTTGATGATGTTCTGCTTCTTAACCGGAAAAAACAAAGTCTAATTGCCAACTTTGACCTGCTTTCAGCCGCACTGTCTGCAGTAGGCCTTTCAGTTAATGCTGCCAAATGTGAGTTTTTGTGTTTTGGGAGTCTTCCACCAGCATAGCCTCTTTGCTTGAGTTCTTTAACTATACCATGTTCAGCAAGTATTAAATTGTTAGGTCTATCTTTTTCCACGTCACTTTCGTCTACTTGCTCTGCTATTACGACCAGCATGCGTAAAAGTAAGCGGGTTGGTTACGGAAAAATTTCACCCAATCATGGTCGGTATAACCGAAAAGGACTTTGCCGTCTTTATTCTACCTTTTGTGCCCCTGCTGTTTTTTATCTTTCTGGTTTTGCTTTCCTCCTTCGCAAGAAGGATATGAAGAAAATACACTTAGGATATTTTAAATACTGTAAATATCTGATGCGTTTGTCTCGTTGATACCGGAACCATAGAATCGTTTCTAGATTTGACATTGTTGATGCGCCCTCGTGACTGAAACAAATATCTACAGATCTGTTATAAAACTCAGCAAATGATTGGTGTTTTTGACCCTCTTTGGCCATTTTTTTAATTTGTTATTTATGTTGTCTTATAGAATCGTATGCTGATGGTTGTTGTTTTTTTTTTTTTTTTTTTTTTTTTTTTTTTTTTTTTTTTACTCCACAGTTTTTCCATTGTATTTTGTGGGTTATAAATACATAAAAAAAAATGTAAAAGAAGAGTGAGAGCGAGATACAGCACAAAGATTGTCCAAACATTAATAAAAAATTGATGGAGGCCATTGTGGGGAAGGGGGGTTCAAGATCCAGACAGCTCGTATTTATACGCAAAGCTAGGTACCTTTTCCTGCTTTTATTTATATTCAAGAAATTCATGAAGCATAGTCCACTGCATAAATTTACATCAATCTTTAGCATTTTAGTTTAATATTCAAATATTTAAAGAGCCAATAGGCTACTACAGAATTAGCAATTACTAACTAGCTGTATATCATCTCATCCAGGTACAGGTAACTTTACCTGGTAACTTTATTAACTGGTAACTTACAGGTAACTTTATCAACTTTATAATACCAGGGACATCAAAATAAAAATATTTTGCCCCCTTTACTGACAATATGAAAAATTTAAAACAAGAAAGCAGGATTCAAACTACATAGAAGAAAAGATTTTACCCACTTTTTTATAATTTTTATTTATTATTTATTTATAACCCACAAGTAGTACAAAACGAAAAACTAGTACAGCATAATGCATAGTAACAAAAAGTGGGAGGAAATGAATAAACAATTAAGAAAGAGAGACACAAGATATATACCAACAACATAAAAAACAAACTGACCATTATCAAAATGGAATAATAAAGCGATATGCAGGCTCACTATAACTCGGAATAAAAGTCACCTTTTTTCAGCTTATATAAAACTGATTTATCACTTTCATATTACAAATGATCTTTGTAAATACATAGTGAATTTAAAATAGCCTCAACACAGGAAATTAATATTTTTTACGAAAATCACAAAAAAAAACATTTAGATAATTTACCGACGGACAAAGAACTTATTATAAAGCAGACCAAGAACCAGTCAATTCAATCTATTTGCAAGTATGTATAAAAGTTAGGATTTCAAAGTACTTGATTAAATATTTACCATAGCCATTTCTACCGTATTTACGCCTTTTTTTTAGCACAAGCCCTTTATCAAAGCTTTTAACTTTAAAAAACAGGCCTCTTATTGGTACACATCTTCAATAAATTCTGACAAATAAGGATGAAAGGGAGCTTTTTAATAGTTCTCTAAGTAAGTATTTGTCTTTCTACGAAATTGAAAGGAAATCTTTTAACGGAAATAGGCCTCATCTTTCTGAAACTATATTTGATTGATTAACTCTAAAATGTAATTGAGTCTCTTTTGTTATATTCTATTGTTTACCCTCTAGCATTATGAGGAAGCTTTCGGATTTAGTTCTTCTTGCAATTTAATTTCAGTGGTGATATCAGCACAAAGTATTTTTTTTACCTAAATAGGTTTAACTAACGACACTCAGGCGTATGCTGATGACCGCATAGCTCCAGAAAAGAGCAAAATAATTGTTTTTACAAAAAAAAAGAAAATGGTAAGTTCCATTTGCACTAAAAACACACGACCACCCGATTTCCCTAACAAGATAGAGGTAACACCTCGGGGTTATATTAGACCATCAGTTAACCTGAAAAACTCACATTAAAGAGAGAGCTCGAAAAGTCACAGCTTTCCTAACTCACTGGCAACAGATGGTGGGGAAGAACTTGGACCTAGCTCCAGAAAACTAAATACTTATATAAGATTATAATCAGACAGATTCTGTCACATGGAGTAGTGGAGCTGGTGAATTCAACTCAGATTAAAAGCCACATACATTACCTTTCTAATAAGGGTTTAAAGACTAGCGTTCTTTATGATAACCTCATTATACCATGGAAGGCCATAGCAAACATGGAGCTAATACTAGGACTTCGACCCATTGAGGACAAATAGACAGCAGATGCAAAATGAGTGAAATAAATATCATATTGAGATCTGCAACTCAATGATCCAATATACCATAAAAGACAGGGTAGAAACGCAGCAGAATTATGAGCTGATAATTTGCTTTATTGATGGTTCGCGATTTGAAGGAAAATCGGAACTGGAACACAAATATACTGGATGCACCCGATCTGGACAAAGAGATAATTAATTACGATTTGGTTAGTTATGCAACGGTGTTCAAAAGCTTAAATCCTTGGAATAGAGTGGGCAGCTAGAACAATCAGTAGGAACCCATTATTGAATACTGTATGTACAAGATTACAGTCAATCAGAGGCCTACAAGACCACACCTCATTCTAGGCCTGTTTGATTTTTTTTCATGGTTCTGTTTTGTTTGATGGTTATATGATGTTTTTTTCATGGTTCTGTTCTGTTTGATGGTTATATGATGTTTTTTTCATGGTTCTGTTCTGTTTGATGGTTATATGATGTTGTTTCATGGTTTTGATGTTTGTTGACAAACATTTTTGATGTTTCTTGGATGTAGACAGAAGTTTACAACATTGCTGGATAATCGAGTCTAACGGGACAGGTGACGGGGAATTCTAATGTATCATGAGGGGACTAAGAAACAATATGGCTTCTATACTTTAGTGTCAGAGATAAATTAATATTCTTTCGAAACCTTAATAGTGTAACTAGGAACATCTTGGATATTTTCAGAAATTCAAACGAGATACAAGACAGTTTGAATATATTTTACGCGGGAAATGGTTTTCTGGGAATTTTAAATGTGACAGCGCAGGGACGCCAAAACAAAACGAACATTCAGAAATTATGTTTAGGGGATTATTTGGGCAAAACAAATTAATCAACATATTAGGGATTATTTGGGCGAAACAAATTAATCGTCATTTTAGAGAATGATTTGGGGTGAAACTCTGTGGTCGTTATAATACACAAGCTCCATTTGAACAGCGTTGTATGGTCCCCTTCGCCAACCCCCAAGGACCCCCCCCTCCACACAATTTTTTGCCCCCCCCCATTTTTTTTTATATTTTTTTGCGCGCTTCAGACACAGAAGGCCCCCCCTCCCCCTCCCCTAACATTTTTAGCGTAAAGAGCGAGGGGTTGAGGAGGGGACAGCTCCTTTCATATACGGAATGATATCTGTTCGTTTTAAGTTTTAATGTTGCTCTTTATTTTCACTTAATTTAATTTCATGCAACAGGCCGATAAGGTTTGACAACTTCTTGCTGGTGCAACAAATTGACATAGCAAAAACTGGTAAATACAATAAGAGGTACAAAAATGGTGGGACTACTTGGCCTCCCATTCCGTATAGAGATTCAGACATACAAACCGAGAAAGACAGGCACTGGGATATGCAAACACCTGCCCAGACACACAAGGACAAAGAGAGTGAGAAACTCATACAAATACATAGATTCAAACGATTTAGTTAAACATAGACACTACTATCAGCTCCCAAGTGGTATACCAGAGTCTGAAATACGTGAATTAGGATTTTTCCATAGTCGGAGAGATGAATTAAATTCTTTTTAGAGTTAGAGACATATGAAGTGGAAATTTATCAAGATTCATTCAGACAAAGAGACTACTAAAAGTCTGAGAGAGATGAAACAGATTCTTTTTCGAGTAAGAGACATATGAAGAGGGAATTCATCAAGATTTAGTTAAACACAGACACTACTATCAGCTCAAAAGTGGTAAACCTGAGTCTGAAATAGGTGAATCAGAATTTTACCATAGTCTGAAAGAGATAAATCGGATTCTTCTTAGGGTTAGAGACATATGAATTGGGAATGAATCAAGATTAAGTCAAACACAGAAGCTACTATCAGCTTACAAGTGATATACTAGAGACTGAAATAGGTGAATTTGGTTTTTACCATAGTCTGAACGATGAATTGAATTTTTTTTAGAGTTAGAGACATATGAAGTGGAAATCTATCAAGATTCAGTCAGACAAAGAGACTTCTAAACGTCTGAGAGAGATGAAACGGATTCTTTTTTGAGTAAGAGACATATGAAGAGGGAGTTCATCAAGATTTAGTTAAACATAGAAATTACTATCAGCTCCCAGGTGGTATACCAGAGTCTGAAATAGGTGAATTAGGATTTTACCATAGTCTGAGAGAGATAAATCAGATTCTTATTAGGGTTAAAGACATATGAATTGGTAATTTATCAAGATTTAGTCAAACACAGAAGCTACTATCAGCTTAAAAGTGATATACTAGAGACTGATATAGGTGAATTAGGTTTTTACCATAGTCGGAGAGATGAATTAAATTCTTTTTAGAGTTAGAGACATATGAAGTGGAAATTTATCAAGATTCAGTCAGACAAAGAGACTACTAACAGTCTGAGAGAGATGAAACAGATTCTTTTTCGAGTAAGAGACATATGAAGTGGGAATTCATCAAGATTTAGTCAAACACAGACACTACTATCAGCTCACAAGTGATAAACCAGAGTCTGAAATAGGTGAATTAGGATTTTACCATAGTCCGAGAGAGATAAATCGGATTCTTCGTAGGGTTAGAGACATATAAATTGGGAATTTATCAAGATTTAGTCCAACATAGAAGCTACTATCAGCTTACAGGTGATATACTAGAGACTGAAAGACGTGAATTAGGTTTTTACCATAGTCTGAGAGATGAATTGAATTCTTTTTAGAGTTAGAGACAGATGAAGTGGAAATTTATCAAGATTCAGTCACACAAAGAGACTACTAAAAGTCTTAGAGAGATGAAACGGATTCTTTTTCGAGTAAGAGACATATGAAGTGGGAATTCGTCAAGATTTAGGTAAATACAGACACTACTATTAGCGCACAAGTGGTATACCAGAGTCTGAAATAGGTGAATTAGGATTTTACCATAGTCTAAGAGAGATAAATCGGATTCTTCTTAGGGTTAGAGACATATGAATTGGCAATTTATTAAGATTTAGTCAAACACAACAGCTACTCTCAGCTTACAAGTGATATACTAGAGACTGAAATAGGTGAATTAGGTTTTTACCATGGTCGGAGAGATGAATTGAATTATTTTTAGAGTTAGAGACATATGAAGTGGAAATATATCAAGATTCAGTTTGGCAAAGAGACTACTAAAAGTCTGAGAGAGATGAAACGGATTCTTTTTCGAGTAAGAGACATAAGAAGTGGGAATTCATTGAGATTTAGTTAAACACAGGCACTATTATCAGCTCACATGTGGTATACCTGAGTCTGAAATAAGTGAATTACGATTTTACCATAGTCTGAGAGAGATAAATTGGATTCTTCTTAGGGTTAGAGACATATGAATTGGGAATTTTTCAAGATTTAGTCAAACACAGAAGCTACTATCAGCCTACAAGTGATATACTAGAGACTGAAACAGGTGAATCAGGTTTTTACCATAGTCTGAGAAATAAATTGAATTCTTTTTAGAGTTAGAGACATATGAAGTGGGAATTCATCAAGATCTAGTTAAACACAGACACTACTATCAGCCAACAAGTGGTATACCAAAGTCTGAAATAGGGGAATTAGGATTTTACCATAGCCTGAGAGAGATAAATCGGATTCTTCTTAGGGTTAGAGACACATGAATTGGGAATTCATCACTATTTAGTTAAACACAGAAGCTACTATCAGCTTACAAGTGATATACTAGAGACTGAAATAGGTGAATTAGGATTTTAACATAGTCTGAGAGAGATAAATCGGATTCTTCTTAGGGTTAGAGACATATGAATTGGGAATTTATCATAATTTAGTCAAACACAGAAGCTACTATCAGCTTACAAGTTATATACTAGAGACTGAAATAGGTGTATTAGGTTTTTACCATAGTCTGAGAGATGAATTGAATTCTTTTTAGAGTTAGAGACATATGAAGTGGCAATTTATCAAGATTCAGTCAGACAAAGAGACTACTAAAAGTCTGAGTTAGATGAAACGGATTCTTTTTCGAATAAGATACATATGAAGTGGAAATTCATCATGATTTAGTTAAACACAGACACTATTATCATCTCACTAGTGTTTGCTTTTTAATGTCACAATGTAAAGGACTGTTAAGATGATTAATAAAAAAGCTCTAATCACGGATAATCCTTCTTCTGGCAAAAAATACAATGTTTCGAATGAACCCTCTAACGATATTCTAGGACCACTGGGTTGATTCTATAACGACCCTTTGTGTTTCAGGAGTCATTCTTAAAGAATTGGGGCAGAATTTGAACTTTAGCGTAAAGAGCTAGGTGTTGAACACATTTTTTCATTGAAATACTAGACTTGGAATATTTTTTATTGTGGTTTAAATACAAAAAAGTTAGGTTTCTCCACGTTTAAGTTAGGTTCATTTAACTTAGGTTATCATGAACGCTCATGATAACCTAAGTTAAATGAACCTTACTTAAACGTGGAAGAAGTGGAGAAAACAACATCAAATAACCATCAAACAGAATAGAACCATGAGAAAAACATCAAACAGGCCTAGAATGAAGTGTGGTCTTGTACGTACAGGGATTGTAGGCCTCTGATTGACTGTAATCTTGTACGTACAGTATTCAATAATGGGTTCCTACTACAATCATGCAAAAGGATCATACAGGTAGAAACATATGCATTCTAACTGACAACGAAGTAGATCTTAAAGCCCTTCAGAATACAAAGAGTCTGCACAGAATTGATTAAGAATATTATGAAGCACACAGCTGTCTAGTAACCAAAGCAATAGGATCAGACGTGGATGCCTCACCTGGCATCTAGAAGACTCCGTATGGTTGACTCCCATTTGTCGCAATCTTGTGCCAGCTCTTCAACAAACCGGAGCCAGAAGCTCTCCCCCTTTCCAGCAAACTTTCAAAATCCACCAATAGCATCGAGGTCGTTTTTGACAGTTGTCCACCAATTCTTCAATTGACGGCCAGGGCGTCTGTACCAATCTGGCAAAGGAGCAGCTAAGCTAGGTGCACTTCCTTGATAATTCGGTCATTAGGTGTTCTTAGGACATGGCCAAGCCAAAACAGTCTTCTTGTTTGACGATCTTGACTATGGGTTCGATGTTACAGCAGCATTGTCGCACAGCAGCTTTTGAGATTCTGTTGGAATACCGAATCCTTAGGATTTGTCGTAAACAGCGGTGGTCAAAAACTTTGGTAATATAGAGATGAAGCACATTCAGTGGCCAAGTCCCAACTGCATATAAGGGAACAGATCCAACAGCCACTTTATAGACACAAATTTTTGTCTTCGTACTCATCTCTCGTCAGTTCCACAAATGGCAGTGAAGTTCATAGAAGATGGCTTACACGCGTTAAAGCCCAATCCCGTAATGACACCGTTAAAACTCGGAAGTACTCTTTCCAGAACCCAATCTATACAGTAGTTAAAAACTACGGGGGACAATATGCACCCTTATTTTACACCACTATCCACACTGAAGGGCTCAGTTTCTTCCCCCAGCACTCTTAAAGTCGATTTGCAATGCTCATAGTAGGCCTTCAGCAGCTCTAAGAATTCAACCGGCATACCATCTTGAACCACAATTCGCCAAAGGTTTTCATGAGTTACATAGTCAAAAGCAGCCACGCAATCCAAAAAATGTTAATTATAGAGAGGTTAAAGCGTTCACAAAGTTGTGGAATAAGACGAAGAGTGAAGTTCCGATCAGTGCACCCTCTCCCTCTGCGAAATCCACACTGATTTTTACGTTTCCGTTCATCCCTTGCTCCCTCAAACCTTTTGAGTAAAATCACAACATTGATGGCCATATCCATGAGGGGTATCCCTCGTTAGTCACGGCTGTCACATTTGTCACACTGTGATAACACATTTATATAAACACTGTGATCATTACTGACACCTTCCAATCCGGAGGGAAGGTCTTCTTCTACCATAAGAGACTGAAGAGGGGTACTAGTTGCTCCACCGCAACGTGTTACCGTACGTTGTAAACCTCATTGGGGACACCATCTTCGCCAAGTGACTTATTGCTTTTTAGCTGTTTGATCGCGTTTAACATCTCTGAAGTTGAAGGTGATGGCGCGTCAATTTCATACTGTGGTTTTTCAGCTGTTGGTGGTAGCATCATCGTTATATCTTGCCCAACTGTGTTTGTATTGAGCAGGTCTTTATTCTTCCAATGATCAAATTTACCTTGTACGTCAAGAATCATATTACCTTGAGTATCTTTTAAGGGACCAGCGATAGGTGACTTTTTCCAGATACTTTTTTTGAGGGTTCAAGCTTCTCGTGCCATTATTTCTGGCTACTTTTTCCATATCTAAAGCAACCTCATTCTAGAATTGTTGGCAAACCTGACGTAATCTGATTTTAACCTGTCAAACATAACGACTTTTTTTACCGCGGTTGATTCGTTTGATGTTTGTCGTCAAGCTTCAATTAACTTTACAGTTTTCTCTGGGACACATTTTTCTTCTCATTTTTACCTGAGCACAGCCAATAGCTTCAGTGGATGTCCCTTTTCAGTGATATCCCGGAATTGCTTTCATAGGGTGGTTTCATCACAGTCTGTCAGGCTTGCGAACTGGTTCTGTAACTTCCGTTAGAAGTCTTCTTTCACTTATTGAATTTCAGTTTCTCCACGTCTAACTTTCCTTTCCTTCCTCATGCTCAACTTCAGGAGTATCTCTGCACCTAAAAGCGTGTGATCACATCAATATTTTGATCCCGTGGAAGTTATTCTGTAAGCTGAAGAATCAATGGCATAGTAGCGTCAACTCTGACCAATCAATATATGGTCAATTTTGGCAGCTTTGGAGCCATCATTTGAGTGCCAAGTTATCCTTTGGGAGAGTTTGTGTTGGAACTTGGTGTTGGTGACAGTAAGGTTATGGAACATTGTGAACTGGAGTAGCTTATCCCCATTGGAGCACCACTGGCTGTAAGTGAATGCACCAACAATATTGCGCGAGCGTTGGGGCCTGTTGGGGCAACAAGGGAGTTCCAATCACCCACTAGAATCAGGAAGTCTTTTTTGGGGCCTTTCTGTATCGTAATCCTCAAATTAGTGTGAAAGGAGTCCTTATCAGCATTCGTTATCACTCTCGTTGGTCTGTAGACAGCAATTATATAGATGTAGGATAGTCACCCTTTCAGTCGCAGTCTGGTTATTTTGGGGTTCGCTGGATCCCATGCAAGAAGAGCTTTTTGCACACGGTGGCCAATCATAAAGCTGACTCCATGGTTGCCAGATCGAACAGACGCACCGGAATTGAGGAATATGTAAGAGTTGTTGGAATCACGGACTGGTACGTTTTCTTAGACACTCCGTTCAATCTTCTCTTTGACGGACAAAGAACGTCTGCTTGGTAGTGATTCATTTCCGTAGACATCGCTAGTCTTGTTGTTTCTTGGTTCAAGGATCTCAAATGCACAAAGATCTCTGTAGATTTATCTCACAGGATATAGCTCGCTCACGCATCGATCTCACCACTATTCTGGGGATTGGGATCGCGTCACTTGAATTCGAGGACGCTGTAAGAGGCATAACATTTTTGGGAGCACTCATTTCTTCATAGATATTTCATGGGAATTTTCTTGACCAAGGGTTCCCCAGGCAGCCCTTTGCACAGTCTGTTGTCCATAAAAACAGGATCCTGCACCCTGCCCTAAATTCCTTCCCATAGAAGCTTGTCCCACGATGGTGGTCTGATTCACCATGTATTTTAACCCATTCTTGAGAGAAGGTGTGTAATTTACGGAACTGGTCCATACTACAGTGGACCAATCTGAGTGTACACCAGAGGGACCTTCTTTCTCCTTCGTGTGTATTTACGACCACAGGCGAGAGGTCATAAAAACTGGGGTGAGAGTGCCCCAGTTTATATTATGGCCCCTAGGGACTAGCTCCCTCCCCTTCGTCCAACCTCTTATTCATTGGAGGTATCCTACATATCTGTAGGACGTTCCCTTATCCTTCACCTCAGGACCTGCTGAGTGGACTGGGGGCTGCAACTACTGAGAAGGTGTCTCAGTAGGCGTCTCACCGAATTATTCTGATGTAGGTATAAGGGTATTCTGGGATCAAGGGTACTGAGATGGCAAATAGAGTAGTCAAGCCTGTTACACCACTGAAAATAAAGACTAAAAGACCAGAAACTTTTAGCGTCATTTCTCAAGGCCTCTGGAAAGCAGTGGCGAGGATGCAGAGCAATGAAAGTGTGAAACGAAACTGGCATAGAAAAATGGATGCAATGAAACAAAAGGAAGTAAACTGAAGTTTATTCCCATGTTGGCTAAACATTCACTATGGCCAAGAAGCTTGGAGACTAGAATGGTACCTGAAGCCATAACCGGAATTAGAAAATTTGGTAAGCAACTTCTTTGAACTAGGTGGGCTGATTCCCCTTTATGCCAAAAGTGCAAAATGACCGTAAATACGAAAAAAAAATATAAAAAATTGTCCATCTAGGATTAGAAACCGGCTGGAGTTTTTCCATCTATTTAATTTCAAGCTGGAGGATATTATGGGAGAACGAAGGGTCCGAGGGCTGTTAAAGTATATAGTAAGGATGAAGGAATTAAATTTATTACTGACTTCCTATGCCAGTAATGAGTTCTTCTTTTATACGTATGAAAGCGATGGGTCAGGCCTTTGAGACCTGACCCTCGATTTAGAGGTTCTATGGGTCCGCCCCACTGCAAATTACAGGTTTTAGATTAACTAATGACAGCTTATCGATATCTTTTTACTGGAAAAAGGGGTGCCTGAATCCTCAAAAAGTACAATTGCAGAGTCAAATATTCCAATTTTTGTATTCCTTAGGTCAGATTCCTTTGCATAGCTACACAAAGGCGGAAGGGGTTGAATTTAATCAATAAGCCCCTCCTTGAGGAATTGGGCGTGAAGGCTATGAAAATAGTTGAAGGAGTTTTACCCCCCCCTCCTTCCAAATAACAAATTAAGAATGCACCTTTTTCAGGGGCAACTTGCATAGTGACCTTTCAGTATAAAGAGCGAGGATTTGAAGGGAACGGCAGGACTCATCATATTTAGTATGACAATGAATATGATACTAGAAACAAAAATAAATTAAATAAAATAAATCAAATTTCAAGCGGAAGTAGAGACCTTGGAATGAGACCTTAAGAGAGCTTGGAATGAACAGAAAAGATCCTGTAGTGGGTTACAGCACAAGGTAACTTGTACAGCACAAGTTACCTTGTACTTCACTGGTCTATAATCAGTTTCAATACTATGTTGGAGCTTTATTACAAGGAGTGGGAGGCCTAAGGGTGGCAGCCATTCCCCTTCTCCAGATATAGAAAATTATTTTTAAGCCCAGTTTGACTGTGCTGATTCAATTAAGGCAATGAGAAAGATAGGGAGTGAGGCCTCCTAAGGGCAAGGTGGCTCTTTAAGTACCACTTTTTAAAAAGGAAAATTTTTCGTCTGGTCTTTCCAGTTTAGTAATTTCTCTCTCTCCTTCGTTTATTTTCCCTGTTTTCTCTTTTCCTAGTGTTTCTCCTTTTTGTTTTGTTTTTCCAATTGATATGTCCTGTCTTTCCTGTGTCTCTACTTTTTTGTTTTTTATTTATCATTATTATTATAATAATTTGTAATTATTTTTATATATATGTATTTTTTTTACCGTATGCAAGCGTTTATTCTCTTTAATCTTTATTTCCTATATATTGTTTGATTTAGGGTAATATTTATGGTTCTTTTAGTGCTTTATTATTGTGTTGTATGGCCCGCAACAAGCCAAGCTTCTTGGGCCGAATAACTTTTCTTTACGTTTGTAATAGTGTTTTAGTATTAATAAAATGATTGATTGATTGATTGACCTAAAAATTCATTTTTGACTTGTCAGACACCTCCTCCTCTCCCAAAATATTTTAAGTGATGTACTTCTTTAGGTATGATCGTCATTCTCGAGGCATTATTAGTCAAAAGCTACGCTTAAGTAGTAAGCTATCTAGTACCGCATCGGGAGAAAGGTCTGGAGCATGAATATACAGTGCAATTTCAACGGGACATGGCTTACCGCGGTCAGTCACCTATTACTACAGACGGTATATGCCTTACCAGACAGGCTTCTGAGGCAACACCCATTTTTTGGACCAATCAGAGAGAGCGGAGGCTACTTCATATACGGTAACTTGATTAGTAATTGGATTAAAATATAAGGAGTGATTTTCATTGTAGTTCA
This sequence comes from Artemia sp. Qi Xiang Cuo, assembly GCF_049724085.1. Classification (NCBI taxonomy): domain Eukaryota; kingdom Metazoa; phylum Arthropoda; class Branchiopoda; order Anostraca; family Artemiidae; genus Artemia; species Artemia sp. Qi Xiang Cuo. The sequence continues at coordinate 60,420,787 of NC_142802.1, read as the reverse complement.
TATTAGTAAGAGAATTGAATTCAGAGAGAGAACACTTTATTTGAGAAGTTATTAGTAAAGAAAATGAGAAGTACATTTACACTTTTGGAGCTTGATGGTGGAGCAGGTAGCAGCAATGATACAAGGGCGAGAGTACCAAACATGGCAGTGGAAATAACACAATGATGTAGACTAAGCCTTGAATGGGACAATATGTACACTAGATATGTGATATCATTGAGCAAATTTAAATCGGAGGAGCAATTATGCTTTGCAGCGAAACTGAACATAGTGCACATAAATAGACTTCAAGCTGCATTAGATGCACTGGTGAAATATATTTTGGAAAATAAATTGAATCAGTGATTATTATTGTTGTAATTATACTCAATAAAATTGTTTCTAAATCGAATATTTTTTTCTATAGTAGGTTTGTCGTATATTTTTTTACAGTAGAAAAAGACTCCTGGTTAGTCTGAAGTTTGTTGTGAGAGTCTTAGGAGTCTAAAAAATGGATAGATTTGAGAAGGAGCGAATCATGGGGAATTTTGTGTTTATGGAAAAACGTTTGATTCTAGATGATGATTTTCTGGAGTTGTCCATTGAAAGGAAGATATTTTCTCGAGGAATGCTTATGAATATAATGGAAACTCATTCTCCGTCATTAGACTATTGCATGAAGCTTTTACGTCGTGTTCCAAAGAAATTTACACAATTTATTGACATATTGATCGCGACAGGATAAAATGATATTTTTTTTTTTATTACCCGTCAAAAAAAGGTACAAAAGACGGAGTATCACTAAAAAAGAAAAAACACACAAAAAATAAATTACAACACATTACACATAATCGAACAAATTACAAAGACGAGAAACAAAAACTCAATTATGCGCTGCACTGCAGGTACGTAAGAATATTTACTTTTTAAACTCCCAAGTACTGAAGAAACATAAGCAATATGATTGATAATTTTAATTCAACTAACGTAACCTATAGCAAAATACTTGATAACTTCAATTCATAATCAATGGACTCAATCAATTAGTCTAAATATGATGCGAGATAGTAAAGAGACTAAATATGACAAGAGATATGCAAACAAAATGATATGGACGAGGATTTACTGCATTAGTTAACGGCGCCAAGGGTGGGAAGATATTTTCTTGTTGTACCATTTAATTCGCTCAGATATGGCAGCCGTCTGGTCTATACACTTAAATTTTTTAAACGGGTATGACTGTTTTGTCCATGGCGGGAGCCGCAACAAGAACTTCGCATCCTTAAAAAACGTGGATCTGAGCTTTCTTTTCTCTGGCTCGGGAAAAATTCTCCAAAACGGGCTTATATACAGGAAATGGGGAAGGGACACTGCGTTATAAAGTCGAGCCTGAATTAAACGGTTGAAACGAATTTTAGATGAGACTACTCTACTGTAAGCAAAAGTCAGGCGTCTACGGAGATGACCAATAAGAAGGGAGCGGGTAGTTTTTAGATCCTTTCCAATTGGTAAACCAAGGTAAATAATTTTCAAGACAGGGGCTACAGACAGTTCTTCCAGCCTCAGAGACGAGACCTCTTCTTGGTGCCAGTTGAACAGAAGAATATCCGACTTCTGTGGGTTAAATTCAAGACCAATGCGACTGTAATTTGATTGTAGTGTGAAGAAGGTGGTCTCTGTACCTGCGACGGTGCGACGGGGGCTCAGAATGTCATCGGCTATCATTGTAACGTCTTTGCCACGATCTATGCATATTGTATCGATAGTAGACTGTGGTTCAATAATACAATTATTAAAGGCACAAGGAGATGTGACTGATCCTTGTCGAGCACCCTTTTTTACTGGGACCACAGGATTCCCTCGGTAGGACAGCATCACGGTTGGTGTATATTCAGTGAGGGATCGACCATGGCCAGGAAGTAGGAGTTCAGCCTGTAGGTGGTCGTACATATCTTTAATGGGTAGTAGGATTTCTTTTTTATTATAGAAATCTTTGCTCTGATGAAAGAGATTGTGTAGAACCAGAGTAACGGAAATCGATTCATGATGAGAGCGAACAGTGAACAATTGCAGCATTTCCTGGGACCATTGTTCAATAGATTCAGCCAGATCGTCAATGATCAGCCAAGAGTTTGGTTCAATAACGTTGAAAACATCAAGTCTCTGTATGAATTGTATCTACACCAATCCCATGGTGGTGGCAGCAATTGCTTTTATTTTATCGTACGACTCCTGCCAAATACTATAGCAATAGTAGATTTTTTTTCGGCTTTTCCGCAAGTATTTTATCACAATTTTTATTAATTTTAGTTAAGAGTTTTGTTTTGCCCGACATTGACGGTCCACACAGAAACGATCTGAATGGTGTTTTAAATTTATACTTGTTCCGCTCAATAGTTCACCTGGACAACTAACTGTAGACCATAATTGTCTAATGACTAAATAATTTCCCTACTACTGCTCCGTTCAAGAATAATAATAATAATAAGAAGAAGACGAATAAAGATTCATATTTTCTTTTCTTATATACATACAAAAAATTAACAATGCATTGAAAAAAAAGCACATTAAACATGAAAAAATACACTTTTTTAAATTTATTTATAAAAAAAATACAACATTTAAATAGGCACACAGAGAAAAAAACACTTAAATAAATTCACTTTTTTTTTGTTAATTTATATATAAAAAATACAACATTAGATTAAAGCACTTGAAAAAAAATATCACTTTTTTTTTAATGAAACATTTACAAAAAAAAATTTGCTCTAAGTAAAAAAAAGATAACTTTGATAGTGGCGGTGCGCCCCCCGCTGGCGGCCGCCTCCCCCCGGGACGCGAGCCCCCCCCCCCCCCCCAAAGGCCGCGAGGTCCCCACCCAAAGGTTTTAGGAAATAATTTACAGGACTTTACTCAAACCGAGACTTTCCCTATGGATAACACATTCGGCCCGGTCTGAAGTTAAATAGTGTCCAAGGGGGAGGTAGTCACACCGTCTTGACAAACATAGACCTTGTCGGAGATGGTACTCATGGCAATTTTTTCTACATTTACAGTAAAGTTCCTGTAGTTGAGAGAACGAATTGCCAGCAATTTGGCTCGTGGAAATGTATTTTCAACAATACAATTCCTATAAATGTTCATGTCGAAATTCTTATCCACATAGCGCGTGGGTACTCCTTTGCAACGTTTCTTGATTTCCTCCTCTTGTGTCTGTATAAAGTACACCTTCGGACTTACAAACATACCAATGGAAATCATGTCACTTCCCGTGTCAGATTTAAAAAAAAAAACTGATTTGGTGCCTAATGTTCTACTAACTCTGGGTGAAGCCAGCTTCCATTGGTGTAGTCCACCTGTTAAATGATAATTTCACCGTTTGCCAAATCATGGCTCAGAATTGGGGATTTCACTTTTAATAATAGAGAATCTGTGTCCCAGTAGCAGACCTCTACTTGCCCCTTTTCCGGCCACTGTACCCTAGCCACATTGTAGTAGAACTCCAACATGAGGTTTTTTGAGATCTCCAAGATCGCACTGCCTACAGCAATATTTTTATTCAAGACAATGCGTCTTTTTTTCCTATTCAATAGTACCATGTCCGGGCCAATGATTGTGAAGGAAGTGTAATTTGGATCGGCAATAATTCGAGCACATTGTTCAGGATCGGTCACAACGTCACAACGATTCCTATTTCGAACACTCTCACACATTTTGCCAAAAGCCGAATTCAAAATGAGTTTATAAATTTCTTTTTCGGCTTTCGTCTGCGCTGCAGAACGTTTGTTGACAAAAGTGTCAACAAACATTTTTCAGATAGGGTTTTTGACTAAACTGGAGTGCTCTGTGAACCTTTGTGACGTTGAAACCGTTGTTGCACATCCATTTTAAAGCTACATGATGTACAACTATGTTTTTTTCGGCAGAAGATCAGCAATAAGTTTTTGTTTTGAAGGTGACCAATGCAATCCATCCACCTCGACTAAACGCCTATTGCGAGGGCTCAAAAGATTCCATAGTCACAGGTCTATTGATGCACGGAAAAACAAAATCCTTTACTGAATCGTGAAGTTCGACTGGTATCTCTCCATCAATTTCAAAAAACTATCCAACTGGTCCATTCTCTTCAACGATGTCGCCAATTTTGGGGAAATAGGGAGTTTGAGGGTCATTGAGCCATTTATAGTCACCACAAGGTAGTGCATAATGGGACATGGCCGAGGGGTAGAGAGAATTCATATCAAGGAAAACTGCATCCGATTTTGTCCCCGTCTTCTCTCCTGTTGGATCAGTTTCCAAGATACGATCCCGGTGAAAAACAAATCCACCCCTCATTGATCTTTCGATGAATAGATGCTGATCAATGTCTGTGATTAGCCCAATTTTTTCCACACTAATTTTTAGGATGAGGTCCATCACTAGATGAGGAGATGAAAAATAATAGCCCAAATCGAGATTACGTTCCCCTTAGATTTGGTCAGTAGTTTTACTCAAAATTTCTGACAGGGTTATCACGCCACTTGAAATATGCTGCTCGTCAAAGTCAAGCCCATTTTTACTCCTTCTCTTGGTCAACACTTTTTCTAGAAAAACGGTATTTCTCGGGGGTAAACCACCAGTTATGCAGACTGTCGTAAAACGATTCAATCGAAGGAATAGTTTCCTCGGCGAATCTCGACATGGAGCAGTAATAATCATAAGGATATATGCCCTTGGCCGTCAACAAATCATATAAATCATTTGGAAATTGTTGCTTGAGAAGGGGGAAAGTATTGCAACCGTCATCGTTTTTTTCTGCACTTGAATTAATTTGATCAATGATTTGGGGAAAAAACTGTAGGAATTTAAAAAGCGAATTTTATTCGTGTACTCAATGTCGGCTTCAACAAATTTCCACATAAATTCCAAAACAAGCAACTTTTCCGATGATTTAGGTATGATTTTGTAGGTAAAGCTGTCTATCACCAATGCATGATCATCCACTGTTCCATTTCTTTGAAGATGTGCCATTGCTGGTAGCACATACTTCAGATCGTAGTTAGAGTTATGTATAAAAACCGGAAGAAAAAGTTGCTGTTTAATTTTTAAATTACATGAATTGTGAGCCCACCCCCGAAAGTTACTTTTTCCCGTTGAATTGGGGTCAATAAGGTGATTGTGATCCTGCACCGCATCTTTTGGGGCAAGAACACCTCTACAAACCCAGCAAATCGTCCCCTTTTCTAATGCCAGTTGCTCTTTATCTGACAATTTCATTGGGTAGTTGATGTGACGCAATCGTGAAATTGCGCCGTTTGCTGTTTTTATTAAAGATATCAATAACATTTCCATGCTGCCCTCCTCATCCATAGTAAAAAAACTCTTCCAACTGCATTTTATTGTTGGAATCGCGACGGGCCTGTGCGTAGGAACACGCAACCAGTTTGTGTTCCTTGACTATATTTGGCCTTGATGGATCTGATACCTCAACCAGTCTTGATTCACAATCTAAAGATATTTTATCAACTTGTAGCAGGGAATTTTGGAAATTTTTAAATTGTAAAATATCTTTGCCTTCTGCCGGCATTACTATTCTTTGATTCCCATGAATTTTGCAATGGTTCATGTGATCCGAGAATGTTTGTTCATTTCGAAATGGGGAAAGACACATGGGGCAATAGAAACGTTCCCCTTTCTTCACACCTTGAAATAGGATTCGACTTATTGCTGTAACGGGGAAAAAATGACCATAAGAATTTACATGTTTGGGAGGCTCGTAAACAACCCATACACAATTTTTAACATTATCTACTGACGGTGTCCTCACTGAATACAAAAACTCTTTTTTATTTGTTTTTTCCCCCATCTATAAATTCTGTGTCATACTAGAGAACAGCCACCCCCACCACAAGATTTTCAATAGCGTTCTCGAATATGCTTATTTATTTCAATGACACCCGATACATCCCCTCTAAACAATCAAAATTTAATTTAGGGAAATTTTTCCCACAGTTACGGGGAAGGCTGTCGAGATTTTTCATTGACGATTCATTTTTTAATGTTTTATGGGCTGCTGCTAAAAATGCATATTTAAAGCATTGCAGCCCTGTGTCAAATCTGAAACCCTGAACCCCTCCTGTAACTAGCAAATCTGGAAGGCAATTTTTTTTGTTACCCCACCCTCCCCTTAAACTAAAGTTTTTTTTTTAATATACTAATATTCAGATCCATATGTGGAATAAATAAAATGGTGGAACCAGATTCCCTCTCGTTAAATGTGTCCCAAGTTGATGTTAGTTTTTTTACCCTGCTGAAAAAGTTGTCTTCAAATTCGTTTAGACCTGGGTAAAAAGTCTGGTTGCCAGTTGAAAAATGAAAATAAAAATGTCCCCAGATGTTCTCTTTTGTAAATAAACTTTTTGATTCACTGATGCTTTAACTCCCCCTTGACCCCCCCATTTCTGAATCTCAATTTTTGCTCGAATTCTGTTGATGTAGCTATGGAGAACATTCACAGGGTCAGTTAAAATAATGCCCTCGTCAACCGCGTTTTCCTCGGGGGGATTAAAATTTACCCTATACGTTTGTAAGTGACTTAGAGCAGACTCTAACAAATAAAATTCACGTAATTCAGAGGACATAGCACTATTTTCATGTCCTGCGCCTATTTGCACAGGACTCAATTCACTAATAGTAAAGTTGTCATCAAAAATGTCCCCGTAAGAATTAGGTCCAACAATTTGCATTGTTGTATCATTAAGCGAAATGGTGGGGGGTGACATAGAATTGTCAATACCCCCCGTCTGTTCAACTGCAATGGTTGGAGATGAAATGAGGTCCCCTAGTACATATTCCAAGGTGTTTGGGGACAATTGATCAAGCCAGCCTGTATTGTTCTGCGACGTAATTTCTTTACGAGGACCTGGTTCACTTGCACTACTAAAATCGCTTAAATGATCATGCATAAATCTATCCGCCCAGTCAGAATCCTCTGTTATATCGATATTACAAGTTAAATCGTCTAAGCTAGTTATGTCCCCAAAAAAACGTCGTTAAGGAAACCCCCTTGCCAGTCCATATTATCTACAACTAATGTAGGTTCGTCTGTGAACTCCATTGGTGGTGATAGAATTGGTCCTGTAAATGTTGTTTTATTATCCGTTGTTTTATTATCCAACGGCAGTGCTATTTCATTAATCTGTTGAAAAAAGGTTTTATTTTCTATATGAAATAACCATTATTTTTATAAAGTTAATAAACTATGTCAATTTTTCATAGTCATTGTCCCACCACCTGAACAATTAAAAGAAGAAAAAAAAATTTACATTGGCATATGTCTTTCATAATGACAACTGAACATGTTAAAAATATATATATTGTTTTAGTCAGGAAAATGAAGTCTTATTCTTAGAGGATAAGTTAGAACAAGAGAATGATATATAAAACTAATGGTTTTATTCAAAAAACCTGTCGGTATAATTTTTTTTTTCTTAATTGGATTCGAATTTATCAAACAAATGCGTAATAAATTACAAATTTTTTCTTATAGTATTATTTAACAAACAATTCATAATAAATTACAAATTTTGTTTATAACACACATACTCACGTGCACATGCATGCACGCACACGCGCACACACACACACGACACACACACACACACACACACGCTGAAATATTCTTACAGGTGAAATTGAATTTCTAACCCCATAGACTATATTCTATTAGCCTATAACGTGCTGCTGAAACAGCGTCAGATAGAAATGCGCTGTGAAAACAATTTATGCGATTTTTCGTGTGTTATTATCTCTCTTCATCTAAGATAAAGAACATCCGGTTATTTGAAACCCCACTTTGTAGCGAGCGATTAACATTCAAATTATACCTGTCAGATTAATATTCAACCTTGCCCGATGGGTTATTTGATAAATGATTATAATACGCACAAAGCTAAGTGCAAAAACATATCCCAGTTTAAGAATGGTTGTTCAATTGTCAACTGTGAAATAGTGATTTGTTTAAAGAAATAATTGGATTTTTGCATTAGAAAACATCTTGCTTAAAAGAGAAATTATAGGTAAGGTTTATAAATCTATAGAAAAGTATGATAAGCTATTTGCTACTTCTGTGTTATATACTGCTAATTTGGTTAATGGTAATGAAATAGGATTATTATAGAATAGTTTAGAAACAAATTTAAGTTTTACTCATCAAAAGTTACGCGCTTGAGAAAATTTGCCTTATTTTTGAAAATACGGAAAGAAAAAAAATTATATACATTTACAAATTCTGAATGCACTTGTACATCTGAAGTCCCTGGCAAAGCATGAAGAGGAGTGTCCCCCCGATCTTGATTGGATTAGATTGACGAGTTATATGAAAGCATCCATTCCCTCTTGAATTTCCTGCCAGGTTGCATAGAAGTTTGTGTAGAGCTGGCACTTGGCTTGATTACTCCTATCTCAGCATTTTCCTGGGCTTCATTCAATTTTGCAAGTTTTTGCTGCGATGATTGATCAACGGCATTCTAAAATATAAAAATCATTTTTAGTTTTCAAACTATTTAGCTTACGGGAGGGTACTACCCCTTTAATATCAAACCCCCAAAAGTTGAAAAAATGACGCAATTTAATTAGCTAGCTCAATTCTCACTTATTCAGAATATTAACGGAGGGCGTTAGGCCTTCAATTCCATAGTATCAAACACGAAAAGTTGACAATTACATTTTTTTTTAATGCAAAGCTTTTTAAAACTTATTTATCTAAATTACGAATATCGCAGTACTAAACTCCCAAAAGTTGAAAAAAATTACACAAGCAGTTAACCTGGAATAAATAAATTATTGCAAGCAAATAACTTTTTTTTCTCCTTTCATAAAAACAATTTAATTGCCCCAGTTCTTAACAATTTACGCGACCCGTACATTAAGAGTTCGTAATTTAATTCATAACTAAATTTTGAAAAAAAAGCCACTTAATTACGAGACAAAAAATAGATTTTCTTTTTCTTTTTTTTTATAGCGAAAATGACTGACCCTGTTTTTTGAATATTTAGTGAAATGCTTTTTAAAAGAACTAACAACACAGGGGGAAAAAAAGCATAAGAAAGGAAGGAAATTCTTCCCTAACTTAATGACGAGACAAAAAAAATAGATTTCTTTTTTATTATAGCGAAACTGACTGACCCCTGTTTTGAATATTTAGCGAAATGCTTTTTTTAAAAGAGCTAACAACACGGTGAAAAAAAAAATCTTTTTTATTATAGCGAAACTGACTGACACCTGTTTTGAATATTTAGCGAAATGCTTTTTAAAAGAGCTAACAACACGGTGAAAAAAAAAGCGTAAGAAAGGAAGGAAATTCTTCCCTAACTTAATGACGAGACAAAAAATAGATTTTCTTTTTTTTTATTATAGCAAAACTTACCTACCCTGTTTTTTTAATATTTAGAGAAATGATTTTTAAAAGAGATAAAAACACTGTGAAAAAAAAAGCATAATAAATGAAGGAAATTATTACCTAAATTAATGACGAGACAAAAAAAATAGATTTTTTTTTATTATAGCGAAACTGACCGATCCTGTTTTTTTAATATTTAGCGAAATGATTTTTAAAAGAGCTAACAACACAGTGAAAAAAAAAGCATAAGTAAGGAAGTAAATTCTTCACTAAATTAATGACGAGACAAAAAAAAAAGGATTTCTTTTTTATTATAGCGAAACTGACTGACCCCTGTTTTTAATATTTAGTGAAATGCTTTTTTTAAAAGAGCTAACAACACGGTGAAAAAAAAAGAATAAGAAAGGAATGAAACTCTTCCCTAACTTAATAACGAGACAAAAAAATATAGATTTTTTTTTATTATAGCGAAACTGACCGACCCTGTTTTTTGAATATTTAGCGAAATGTTTTTTAAAAGAGCTAACAACACAGTGAAAAAAAAGCGTAAGAAAGGAAATTCTTCCCTAACTTAATGACGAGACAAAAAAAAATAGATTTCTTTTTTTATTATAATAATGAGAAAATTTTACTCATCAGAAGTCGCTTATAATATTCAATATCATTGTAAATTTTTGCAAAAATATTTGATACTGCTAGAATGAATGAACTATTCAAACTGTAAAAAATTCTAATCTGAAACTTGAATATATACAAAAAAATAATTGATGTATATTGGCAGCTAAACAAGACGCACCGATTTTCTGACATGCATAGCTCTCACTCTCTTTGAAAAGCTGTAATGCCCTGTAGAAGTATTACCTATATGCATGGGGATAGTCACTCTCTTTGAAAAGGTGAAGAGCTTATATAGAATAATGTAGAAATTGCTATGACGGTACGCAAATAACATAGAAATTGCTATATGTGTAAGCAAAGTATAACATTGATTACTACTGATTAGAAACAGTACTGAGCCTGTTTGCTGGATTTTTTACAGGAGATTTTTCCCTAACCGATAACAAGCTATAATGTGATGAACTTAACAATTTTGAACAGAAAAACAGGGAACAGAAGAAGGGCTCAGCATAAACAAGCAGTTTAGGTTCAGGTAGGTTCAGGTTCATCTATATTTCCATCATACATAATCACACTGAATACATAACTGTACCTGGCACAGAGACAAGTTTGTAGTTATAACTGTAACAGACTGAGTTGTCATTGCCAAATTCTCTGAAGATTTAAAAAAAAATGCCACTGAAACAGTTTCATTCGTGTTGGTACGACCAACTGATTGCATGCTACAGGACTAAAAAAACCTTAACAGAAGAGGCTACAAAATCTCTTTTCATTTTAAGGTTCGAACTTATGACTCAGCCTCTTTAACTCTTTAAAACGTAGTTTTTTTTAAGTAATTTCTGCACGTTTTTGTACAGTTTATTACTTATTATTGTTTGACTAACTGTTAGCTGATCGTGTCAGGAGTTAAATTTAGGGGGCTGCTGCTCCCCAAACCCCCCGCTTTTGAAGATTCTTATGTTAAGGAGTTTAATTCCTGAATACTCAAATCAAATACACAGTAAGATTTTCTTTTTTCAACTTTTCTTCGAGCATGCGGGTATACGGCATGGTATCAACGCAGTAAAGACTTACCTGTAAGCTGTAGGCCAACTGTGATTTTCTCCTGGAGGCGCATGATGAGCTAAAGTATTTAATTTACTTGATATAAAAAAAACTTAGTTTCTTTTTTAAACTTTAAATTTAAGAGATACTACTTTAAATTCAATATATTAAAAATTTACTCTGGCGGGGAATCGAACCCAGGTCTTCCGCATGACAGACAGGAATAGTGACCCCTGTACTATCAGTGACTCTTGTTTAGTTATTTTTATTGGGTCGACAACAGAAAAAACCCAACGATTGTTTTGTCAAAGTCTCAGCAATCTATTTTTGAAGCAAGCAAATACAAAGTAAGATTTTCGTTCTTCGACAAAAAAAAACTTCTGGGAAAGAGCTGGAATTTTTGGAAGCTTGCAGTCGGTCTTGTCAGGTTAAGAGGACTATTTTGATCTAATTTAGTAATGAAATACTATGCTTTTAGGAATTTCAAAAATTAACATGGGCTCTTATAGGAAAACGAGATTTTTCGTAAATGTAAATTCGGGGAATAATTTTTTCGGTCTGAAAATTTCAAAAGGCCCTAACAGGTCGAATTCCGGTTCGAATGAGTTTTCATTCACCTGGATCCGTTGCCAACTGTGGCCTGTAGGCGTGGCTGATAAAAACAAAATAATTTGATGACCATTAAGTGGCTATATTTGGTCTTTGGAAAACAGGGAAGGAGTGATCGGATTGAGCTGAAATTTTGAGGATAAGCTCCCAAGCCATAGGAAAGCTTATCCTCTAAATTTCAGCCCGATCAGACAACGTTAAAGGGGGGCTGTGGTGGGAGGGTCGAAACTTCCGGCCCACTTTCCCCCATGAAGATAAAGTCAGAGGGGGGTGAAATTTTGCATGTTTCTTAGTTTGGCCTTAGGCTACAAAATACGATCACCGCCGTCTCTCTGTGACCGCTAGAGCCGGAAATCACTTAACATTGTGGTGGGTCGCCTCTTTAAAGAGGTACAAGTGTGCCTCCTTGATAAATGCAGCTATACAAAAAAAAATTCGACTAATCTTTGTCTTTTGCGAAGCAGCTTTCGCCATAGAAGATTACAAAACAGTCTTATCTTTCCATTTGTTTTCTATCCCTTTATGGCATCTTAATCATCTCCTTTCGACATTAATTAGACAACAAAAAAGCTAATGCAAATAACCCAGTTTTATTTGAAATTGTAATTCCAATTTGTATATAGGCTATTAACCATAATTATTGACTAGCATCCCAGAAGCAATTAGCCTTCTAGGCAAAAGGCTTTATTGATAGAGGGTCTTGGACAGTAGCAAGGGGTTTGGCCCTTCGGTACAGAGGCAAGGTAGACTCTTTTCTAATTCAAGAGCTTTCTTGGTTTACCGCGTAAGATTTAAATTTAGAAAATATTTGTACTAATTAAAATACAATTAGGAATAGAGTTCAGCTTCTCAAGACAAATATATAGATGAGTCAATTGAATCAACGGTAAGAGATGTAAAAGAAAAAATTTACACTCGTTTTCATAATGGACTAAAAAGTAAGAAAAAAAAATTCTTGAAAAGCTATGATTATGAATAAAAACCAGGGGCGCAAAACGGATTATACCTTACACAAGATAGATATTAAGCTGATCTAAACTATAAATACATAAATGAATTAGGCCAGTGAAATATAATGAAATAGGCCAGTGAAGCTTGTTAAAAATCAAGTTATATAACGCCCATTCACGCCCATTTACAGTAACGCCCATTCCGTTTTGTGCTCCTTGTTTTCATTTATATTCATATATTATCGAGAAAGAAATTATTTTCTTCTTTTAGTCTTCTCTAACATTAAAAGTCTTAAGTCATCTCTAAGACAAAATAAATCTTATCTAAGATCTGATCCTTGCAGTGGCGTCTTTTTTATTGGGGGGGGGGGGCAAGGGGGCATTTGCTCCCCCCTTAATAATTTGGATAAAAAAGTTATTATATAGCCATGCCCCTTGACTCTCCAGATGTAGACTCCTCTTGCCCCCCCCAATAAAAATAATGGAGCTACGCCTCTGGATCCTAGGTTACCACAACCATGGGAAATCGTTCTCACCGCTGCTCTATCAAGTCTTGTACAAATTAGTACTCATACTGATTAAATTTGAAACCTATCAAAGATTTAGATGTGGTAAAAAAAAAAAAGCTCACAAACTTGACAAATTTATGTGACAAACAAACAAAATTAATGGAAAAAACTTTCCACAAAATAAGTTTTTCACGGAAAAGTAAAGAACTCCATTAAACCAAAAATGAGCAAAAATAAAATGAAATAATCTACCAAACGTGAAACTACCACAAATCAGCATCGATAAATAAATGAAACTCAAAACGAGCAGAAATTAAAATAAATAACCGAGTCAAACTCAAAATGAGCAGAAATTAACATGAGTAGGGCTCAAAGCCCCTATGCCTTCCCAAGGCCAGAACATAATTTGCTCTTTACTAAAGAAATATAAATGTTTTTACTGTTATAACTTTAATAAATCAAATAATATTAACATTTTGATTAATAAATATCAGTATATGTAACTAAACTGACAATGCACATTCATTTGTATTTTTTTCGTTTATGCGATAATTTATTTTATTTTTTCGTTTATGCGATTATTTGTTTATGCGATAAGTGATAACCCTCACAACTAACAACAAAGTTGTACACTAACAATGTACACTATGCAACACTATGTAACTATGTTAACAAGGTAACAAGTACACTAACAATGCTGTAAAGTCTGGCTTAGCATGGTTATTGTGTAGCTATCTCTAGTATCAGCTTTTGCTTTTATTGAGCTCTGTTTAATAGCTTTTGTGTCTAACTCAACAGATATGCTAGGCCTGATCGTATGAAGAGGATCAGATCTGCCTTGAGTCGATCCATATTACAGAAAAGATAGAATATATTAGACATTTTGAACGTTTAGCAGGATTTTGTTTTGAAACTGGACCCCTTCTTTTCAGCTTCATAGCGACGAAAAGATTTTTGGTGTTTAGTAACTAATATAATACACATTTGTAAACGAAAGAGCTATCAAGTTCTAAGATAACTGAAATATATGAAATATTCACACTGATCTATCCGAGATCTTATGCGTGGCTGTATCCAAGGTCGTATCCAGGGGAGTTTAATGGGTTTTAAACTCCCCTTCCCCTCCCCCCCCCCCCGAAATGTTTGTCCAACTCGTAAAAAAAGTAACCAAAATGAAACAAACAAATGTTTGACGTTGTTTTTTGTAACCCCCCCCCCCCATAACCTTATACTTAACAACTCATTTGTAAAATGTCCTGATAACAAAAACTTAGGACCTCCCTTCCCTCCCGAAAGTTCAGATCGAATTATGTTTCACAAATGCGTAACTAAAACAGTATTTCTTACTTCCCATTAAGTTTGGTTAGTTGCCATGATGACAGAACGTGGGGACCCATCTTTTTTGTTAGTCGATATTACAGCTCTAATAAAATAAAGCGGGTTTCCAAACTGCCGTGATGGGTCGCAGAAAACTGGGACTCTACAATATTTGACTTTAATTGCGCACTGCTTTTCTGTTTTGACGATTTTTATTTACATTTTCCCTTTTACCCAACCCTCCTTTTCATGCTTATTCTGTATCATGTTTCATCTCTCTACTTTTATTTTGCCTTGCTATAAATTTTTCTCACACCCCTTTTTATCGTTGTGGGGGTCTTTACTTTCTTTTTTACACTTTTACCAGTGGCGGATCCAGGGGGCGAGGGGCCCCCTAGCGTAGCCTAAAGTAGTTTAATTTACTTAATTAAATCAAGTTTGCGTTAATTAAACTTGCTCCTAACGCAAGTTTATCAGATCAACCTATTTTGCCCCCCCCCCCTAAGTTTTTATCGGATCAACCTATTTTGTGCCCCTCTCCTAAGAAAATCCTGGATCCGTCCCTGACTTTTACCCAACCTCTTTTCATGTTTATGCCTTACCACTTTCTATGTCTTCACTTTAGTTTGCTTTGTTGGAATTTTTATTATACAAATCTTATTTTTGTGGTGGTTTTTAATCACTTTTTGCACTTTTACCCAACCTCATTTTCATACTTATGCTGCTTTTCATCTCATTACTTTTCTTTTCCGTTGTTACGAATTTTATGTTGACGTGACGCGCCAATTTGTGCTACAAACGCTAAGGAATGACTAGTTTAAGTCAGTCTTACCAGACGTTTGATTTAAAGTTGCGCAACCATAAAAAAGAAAATGCACCAAAAGCTCAATTTTTCTAGTGAAAATACGCCGAATGAACGATTTTCCGCCCAAAAACACGCTGATTTGAAAAATTTAACCGCCTCAAAAAGCGTCAAAAATGGCGCAAATGCGCCCCGTCTGCCCACTCTGGTTTAAGCACACTTGTGATGAGCACCTCGTCAAAACTTATTGACGAGGAATTTATTCTAATTGTAAAAGTATTTATCTACTGAAATTCAAAATATTAGGATTTTATTTTACTTTTAGATTTATTGCATTTTATGTATAGTATCACCCTGCCAGAAGCTAGAAGGGTTATCAAGTTAAGACCTTTTAATTTTGTTTATGTACTGGAGTCCTAGATGTCCTACGTCAGTAATAATAAAAGAGGAATAAAAGCGATATGATGAGAGAATGGGTAATAACATAGCCATAGAAGTTGTTGTTCAAGCTGTTTCGAAATGTGTTAAGTTGACCCTAATTGTAATAAAAAAATTATAATAGTAAAGACGCATTTGATATCCACCTTTTACAGCTTCGGTAAACTAACTATACAAGTTCTTGCTTAGCTTCTGAATAAATTTTTAATAAATTCTAATTAAGCATTTATTTGAGTTTCAAGTTGCTGTTGAGTTTATAGCCTCAACGCATTACGTGTTCCGACGCAACTCTAATTAAACCGCTTTATAAAAAAGATGATAAGAGCGAGTGTGGTAATTATTGAGGTATTCGCCTTGTTTCTGTGGGAAGCAACTAGGCAAGTTCTTGCTTAGCTTCTGAATAAATTCTTAATAAATTCTATTATTCATTTTTTTTTAAGTTACTTTTGTTTTTATAACCTCAACACATTCAGTGTCTTTTCAAGGAAAATATTTTTGGAAGGGGCTGCAAGTTATAGGTATTTTCACATCACCATTAAACTTCACTGCTTCCGAACAACGAAGTGCCATTTTCTCCTTAAAATATCTTTAACTTACAAAGAAAACCAAATAAAAAATATTGTCCTCGAAAAGACCCCAGACAAATTGAGGCTACAAGTCGAAAGTTCGTGGTAACAAACTATAAGTAAGGAGCGAGTAATACTAATAATAACCAAAGCTCTGCAAAAAGAAGTTTTGATAATAATAGGCTATATACATCAAAATGCTGTCTTTTTATGGATATTCTAAATATGTAAAATTCATTAAATTTAAAGTAATACTAATAATAACCAAAGCTCTGCAAAAAGAAGTTTTGATAATAATAGGCTATATACATCAAAATGCTGTCTTTTTATGGATATTCTAAATATGTAAAATTCATTAAATTTAAAGCTACCAACCAAAAGTTGAAATTCTAAGAAAACTGGCCCCTTTTTCACAAAAGAAATAAATTATCCCCAAAATGGTGAGGAATCTTGATGCAAATCACATCATGAACTTCAGTGCATTAAAAATCTTTTGGCAGAGGTTTCAAGTCTCTCTCTCTTAATTTTGGCATTTTTATGCAAAATTTTGCATTTTTTCAAGGAAGAAATGTTTCTGGTTCCAGATTTTTTCTGGGCGCCCTTCTTCGACCTTCCACTCTTAACACCAAAGTAATACTTTTTACCGAACCCTTCAAGAGCAACTGCTCAATCACAAGGGTGGTGAATTTGTGTAAGAAGTATTTTTAAAACACTATACAACTTTAGTGTAAAGACTTAGAGGGTGAGGAGGGGGTAGGCTACCTCATACACAAAATGATTCCTGTTTATTTTTATAACAAACAACGAAAGTTTTAATATCGCTCTTTACTTTCATTTGCAATACTTGTTGTTATTATTTTTTTTTATTTCAAATTAAGAGCCTTTGACATGTCTCGAATGCCTTACTTTCACCGCTATTAATAGCATAGTAGAAAGACAAAAATTAGATGGTTATATACTCTGATGTAACGCCCTAAGCGTGGAATGCCCCTCGTTGCTCGTTGCAGGCTTTTTTTTAAGTGTACCACATCTTCACTGGAGGTATAAATTTTGTTATCTAATAAAAGAGTGTTGTCCATAGTGAATTCTTGTCTAATAAGTCAGCCTACGGGCATATTTGCAGCGAAAATGGTGGTAAAACTTCAAAAAGCCTAGAGCCAGTACCTCACGGCACATTCCACGCTCAAGGCGTTACATCAAGGAGGCACACTTGTGCCTCTATAAAGAGGCGACCCACCACAATGTTAAGCGATTTCAGGTCCTAGAGGTCGCAGAGAGATGGTGGTCTGTAGCCCAAGCTCAAACTAAGAAACTTGCAAAATTTCATCCTCCTCCCACTCTATCTTCATGGGGTTAACTGGGCCGGAAGTTTCGACCCTCCCACCACAGCCCGCCGTTAACGTTGTCCGATCAGGCTGAAATTTGGAGGTTAGGCCTTCATAGGACCCGGGAGCTTATCCTCGAAATTTCAGCTCAATCCGATCACTCCTTCCCTGTTTTAAAAAAACCAAATATAGCCACTTAAAATTCATCATTTCTTTTTTTTCTTAGCCACGCCTACAGGCCACAGTTGGCAACTGATCCGGGTGAATGAGGACTCATTCGAAGCAGAATTCAACCTGTTAGGGCCTTTTGATATTTTCAGACCGAAAAAATTATCCCCCGAATTTACATTTACGAAAAACCTCGTTTTCCTATAAGAACCTGCTATAAGCGGGCTAGCCCGCGAAAACGCAGGCTCGTTTTCCTATAAGAGCCCGCAAGCAACTTCTGGTCATAGCGGTTGCAGAGAAACAGCGGTATTCGCATTTTGTAGCCCAAGCTCAAACCAAGAAGCGTGAAAAAGTTCAC
The DNA here is from genome assembly GCF_049724085.1 of Artemia sp. Qi Xiang Cuo. Taxonomy (NCBI): domain Eukaryota; kingdom Metazoa; phylum Arthropoda; class Branchiopoda; order Anostraca; family Artemiidae; genus Artemia; species Artemia sp. Qi Xiang Cuo. The sequence goes on along the minus strand of NC_142802.1, from coordinate 60,402,725 downwards.
CCCCCTCCAACTTTATCAAAGAGGCACACTTGTGCCTCTATAAAGAGGCTACCCACCACAATGTTAAGCGATTTAAGGTCCTAGAGGCCGTAGAGAGACGGCGGGGATCGCATTTTGTAGCCCAAGCTCAAACTAAGAAACATGCAAAATTTCATCCTCCTCCGACTTTGTCTTCATGGGGTAAACTGGGCCGGAAGTTTCGACCCTCCCACCACAGCCCCCCTTTGACGTTGTCCGATTGGGCTGAAATTTAGAGGTTAAGTTTTCCTAGGGTCCGGGAGCTTGTCCCTTTAATTTCAGCTCAATCCGATCACTCCTTCCCTGTTTTCAGAAAACCAAATATAGCCACTTAAAATTCATTTCTCTTTTTTTTGTTATCCACGCTTACAGGCCACAGTTGGCAACTGATCCGGGTGAATGAGGACTCATTCGAAGCAGAATTCGACCTGTTAGGGCTTTTTGATATTTTCAGACCGAAAAAATTATCCCCCGAATTTACATTTACGAAAAACCTCGTTTTCCTATAATAGCCCATGTTAATTTTTCCCACCACAACCCCCCTTTAACGTTGTCTGATCAGACTGAAATTTAGAGGATAACTTTTCCTGGAGCCTGGGAGCTTATCCTCGAAATTTCAGCTCAATCTGATCACTCTTTCCCTGTTTTCCAAAAACCAAATATCAAGTTTTATGGGGATTTGCTTGCTTTAAAAAAATAGATTCACTTTACTAAGAAACAGTTATAATTATGTCTCTTTAGTCCAGCGGTCAAGACTCCTGACTGTCAGGCAGAAAACCCGGGTTCGATTCACCGTCAGAGAAAATTTTTATATACTGAATTTACAGTTTAAAAAAGAAACTCAGTTTCTTTTTTAAATAACTCCTGACACGATCAGCAAACAGTTAGTCAAGCAATAATAAGTAATAAACTGTACAAAAACGTGCAAAAATTATTTGAAAAAAACTACGTTTTCTAAAGAGTTAAAGAGGCTGAGTTACAAGGTCGAACCTTAAAACGTACAGGGATTAAGAGGCACAGTTGGGGGGCTGCCGCCCCCCAAACCCCCCGCTTTCGCAGCATTTAAATAAAAAAAAAAGTTTTTTAAACTGAAAGTAATGAGCGACATTAAATCTTAGAACGAACAGAAATTATTCCGTATATGAAAGGGGCTGTGCCCTCCTCAACGCCTCGCTCTTTACGCTAAAGTTTGACTTTCTCACAACTCTTTTTTTTAAACAATAAAAACTATAGCGTAAAGAGCGAGGCGTTGAGGAGGGCACAGCCCCTTTCATATACGGAATAATTTCTGTTCGTTTTAAGATTTAATGTCGCTCCTTACTTTCATTTTAAAAAACTTTTTTTTATTTAAAGGCTGCGAAAGCGGGGGGTTTGGGGAGTGGCGGCCCCCCAACTGTGCCTCCTAATTCCTGTACGTTTTAAGGTTCGACCTTTTAACTCAGCCTCTTTAACTCTTTAGAAAACGTAGTTTTTTTCAAATAATCAGAGTATAAGGCCGTCTCATTATTGTCTTGTTACTGCGTTATCATTATCGGCGGAAACGAAGCGTGTGGGACATGTCAAAGACTTTGTTGGAAACTCTGGAATTCAGAAGGCATTACAGTCTCTAGTCCAAATAGTTCTTCAAGATTTTAGCAATTGTTGGGGTCTTTTTCTCGTCATGCAAGAAAAATATATCTAGTGGAAATTTCCATCGGCATACCAAGACAATAAAGCAAAAAATTTTTCCCATAGGCAAGGAATCCAAGATGCAAAATAACTTAATTCTAATTTTAGAATTAAATTAACTGGATTGATATTAATGAAGGAGTTTGGGATATCATTAAGCCCGAACGACTTTTTCCTAATTTTTCTGAGAGAACCATATCCCTCCTACCCCATACTTCAGCTTTTGCGAAGTAATGTTTTACGTGTTTACTTACAGTCACACGGGTTTGCCAAGAAAACAAACAAACAAAAAAGATTACCAAAATTCAAGCCAGCAGCTATCAGGACATTATTAAAAACAATCAGATAGTGTAGTATTTAATTCAATTGTTTTATATCTTTTTAAACTTGGCAGGCAGCCAAGACCTGGTGCTCATAAGAGTCCCTTAAAATCAGTAGAAATAAATCCCTGGAAATATGCCGATAAAATTATCACCTTAACGCTTTTTTGCTTTTTAAATTATTCATACTGTCATGACAATTTGAAAGTAAGGAGGCTTTTCAAATCTTTAACGCTCTTATTAATTTCTTTTTTAAGCAGTATGTTTTTGGTTCATTTTGATGCATTTAAGTCATAAAACAAGCAAAATTACTATTAATTATAATGATTACCAGCATTTGTCCCTATTATATATATATATATAGGTTTTAAAACTAGTGAAAATAAAATTGAACATTTTAGTCAAACTCAAAACAAAAAGAAAATTCCTTTAACCATAATGGTTTTAAAGCCAATTGCGTCATTTGCATTTTATTGAAAACTATTTGTATTTCCAATAGAGTTTTTTTTTTTCAAATAAAAATAATCGCGATAATAATCAAAATGAATGGCGTCGGTCCTGATTCCTGTTTTTGTGTTTTATCTTGGCTCCAAATCTTAAATACAATAAAAACAACTTTTCTCATATGAAAGCAAAGAGCAACATTAAAACTACAAACGAACATATATTATTCCGTATACGACAGGAGCTGCTCCCTCCTCATCTCTTTGCTCTTAACGCTATAATTTTATAGTGATTTAAAAATACTTCTGATGCCCAACGAATACAGTCGCCGTTGTTGTTGAAAGATTAGAAAAAAGTCAAACTTCAGCGTAAAGAGTTGGTGGTTTAAATAAATTCCAAGTCATAATGCCGCACTTTACTTTCATATTTTTTCTTTATTTCTGTTCGTTTTAATATCATACAAAAGGTTGCCCTAAATGTAAGGAGGGCTACTGCCCCAAATACAATATAATAAATTAACAATAAATTTGTAAATACAACAAATTTGCGATCTATGTCTCATTTTCTTCGTATTTTATATAAAATTTAAATGAAGAATAACTTATATTAAGTATATTTCGTATGTTTCCTTGCTTTTTTCGTTTAAGTTTTAAAAGTACATTGTGGTAAAGCAAAGTTCCGGGTTATACTCACTTTTGAAAAAAGAAAGAAGTTTCTCCTATTCACATTCCGTATTTGACGTATCTGTAAATTTTATCTATTTTTCCGCCTTGCAAACGTAATATGAGAGTACTAAATAAATCTGAAATAAATCATATTTTTGGAAAAGTCGCTTTGGCGAACAGAAGGCTGTCAGAAATTAACGTAAGGCAATTGCAATATTTCTATGATCCTTAGTCTTCACTTTTTTCGTAAATTCATTTTTTCTCTCTCTCTCTCTCTCCCTTTTCGCCATTATTTTATTAGAGGGTTAATAATATATATTGTTAAAATAAGAATAACTGTATACGTGTACATTTATTTCCTAAAAACGGGGAAATAATATTTTCTGGAAATTGCCACAATCACAGTTTTTAGCTGGAATAAATCATATTTTTGGAAAAGTCGCAGTGGCGAACAGAAGGCTGTCAGATATTAACGTAAGTCAATTGCAAAATAGTTCAAAAATAGTTCAAAGATCATATAACAAAAATTCCGGTGTCGACACAACCCACCTGGGCCCGGGGGCAGGCGTTGTAATTTATGCCTTGGTTGCATATATGGGTCTTATGGAAGGGATGCTCGTATTAACTTCAAAGGAGGATCATTTGATTGGAAACTGAAAGTTATAGTTCACTTTTTAAGATTCAAAAAAGATTGGAGGGCACCTAGGCCCCCCCCCTCCCCCCCCTGTTCTCCTCCAACCCAAATGAGAAGAACTTTGAGTTAGGCTTGTTTTTAAATAGTTCAAAGACACTATTACGAAAACTCAGGGGTCAACACAGCCCTCCAGGACCCGAGGGCAGGTGTTGTATGTTATGCCCTTGGGGAATATATGGCTCTTATTGAAGGGATGCTCTTAAAAAATTCAGAGATGGCTCATTTGATTGGAAATTGAAAGTTCTAGTTAAGTTTTTTCGAGTCAAAAGAGATTGGAGGGTAACTAGCTCCCCCAAGCCCATTTTTCCCCAAATGTATCCAATAAACATTATGAGGTAGGCATTAAGTTAAAAATTGCTCAAAAGTCAGATAACAAAAACTCAGGTGTCGTCACAACCCCCCTGGGACTAGGGGCAGGCGTTGTATGTTATGCCCTGGGACATATATTGTTTGTATGAAAGGGATGCTCATATATACTTCAGAGAGGGCTCATTTGATTGGACATTGAAAGTTCGAGCTCACTTTTTGATAGTCAAAAGAGATCCAAGGGCAGCTATCCCCCAACCCATCTGATGACATTTTTTAGATAGACATTTTGTTAGAAATAATTCAAAGATTGGATAAGAAAAAATCCAGTGTCAATAGAAACCCCCAGGGCACAGGGAAAGGCGTCCTAAGTTATTCACTAAGGGTATGTATGGTTTTTACGAAAGGGATGCTCGTATAAACTTCATAGAGGGCTCTCTTGATTGGAAATTGAAAGTTCTAGTTCACTTTTTAAGAGTCAAGAGAGTTAAACTAGCCCCCCCCCCCACGCTCTTTTTCTCCAAACCCGTCCCCTAAAAATTTTGAGATAGCAATTGTTTTGAATATTGTTCAAAAATTAGATAACAAAAACACCCCCCAGAGCCCGGGGGATAGGCGTAGTAAGTGGTGTCCTGGGGACTTATGTATTTCTTATGAAAGGAATGCCCGGATAAATTCAGAGGGGGCTTATTTGATTGCACATTAAAAGTTATAGTTAATTTTTAAGAGTCAAAATATATCCGAAGGCAACTAGCCTCCCCCCCCACACACACTCTTTTTCCCCAAGCTTATCTGATAAGATTTTTATAATAGCTATTTCATTAAAAATAGTTCAAAGGTCAGATAAGAAAAATTCCTGTGTCGACGGAACCCGCCAGGGCTCGGAGGCAGGCGTTATGAGTAATGCTCTAGGCGCATATATAATTCTTATGGAAGGGAGGCTCATATAAACTTTGGAGAGGGCTAATTTGATTTGAAATTGAAATTTCTTGTTCACTTTTTAAGAGTCAAAAGAGATCATAGGGTAACTAGCCCGCCCCCCCTGTTCCACGCCCTAAATGCATCAGATAAAAATTTTGAGATAGACATTTTTTTAAAAATACATCAAAGTTCTGATAACAAAAAACTCCGGTGTCGACACAGCCCCCCAGGGCCCGGGGGTAGGAATTGTAAGTTATGCCCTGTAGGCGTATATGGTTTTTATGGAAAGGATGCTCGTATAAAATTCCTAGAGGGCTCATTTGATTAGAAATTGAAAGTTATAATTCACTTTTTAAGAGTCAAAAGTGATTGGAGGGCAGCTAGTCTCCCCCACACTCCATTTATTTTTTCCCCAGACGCACTTCATACAGAAGGGGTCGTCGTATAAACTTCAAAGGGGGCTCATTCGATTGGAAATTCAGAGTACTAGTGCTCTTTTTAAGAGTCAAAAGTGATCAGAGGGCAACTGGCCCCCCAAGCCGTTTTTCCCCAAATACATCTGATAAAAGATTTGAGGTAGCCATTTCGTTGAAAATAGTTGAAAGATCATATAACAAAAACACCTTTACGCATGGTCATTTCGTTAGAAATAGTTCAAAGATCAGATAAGAAAAACTCCTGTGTCGACACCCCCCCCCCAGGGCCGGGGTAGGCGTTGTAAGTATTGCTCTGGGGGCATATATGTTTCTTATGGAAGATATGCTTGCATAAACGTCAGAGAGGGTTGATTCGAATAGAAATTAAAGGTTGTAATTCATTTTCTAAAAGTGAAAAAGATCGAAAGGCCACTAGCGCTCCCCTGATTCCGTGCTTTCGGGTGTATCGAATGGACAAACCTATCAGATAAAAATTTTAGGAGACTCTTTTGTTAAAAATAGTTCAACCATCAGATATTAAAACTCCGGGGTCAACACAAACCCTCAGGGCCCAGAGATAGGCGTTGTATTTTATACTCTCGGCATATATATGGTTCTTATATAAGGGATATTCGTATGAACTTCAGAGAGCGCTCATTTGATTGAAAATAGAAAGTTCTAGTTCACTTTTAAAGAGTTAAAAGAGACCGAAGCTTAATCTAGTCCCCACACGGCCTTTTTCCCCAAACTCATCCGATAAAATTTTGAGATAGAAATTTTGTTAAAAATAGTTCAAACATCAGATAATAAAACTCCGAGGTTGACACAAACCCATTTTATCACTTTGATATTGTTACTTTGATATCAGTTTTGATACTTTGATTTTGAAATAAGGAATTTTTAATCAAAAACGAACAAAAATTAATGAAAAAAAGCTTTCCGAAAAATAAGTTTTTCAAAGAAAAGTAAAGGCCATTTTAAACTTAAGATCAGCATATACAAATATCTTTCAAAATTCAAACTCAAAACGGCCAGAAATTACTATTAAAGAATAAATGAAACCCAAAACGAACAGAAATTAAATAAACAATCATAGCAAAAACATACAACAAGTAATAATGTAAATGAATAAATAGATCTTAAAGTGAGTTATGCTTAGATTGAATATGAATATCAAGCTTAAAATGAAAAAAAATATTTTCCTATTGAAGTATAAATGAAATTTAAAACGAGCAAAAATTAAATAAACAATCAATGCAAACAAACATACAATAGATACTAATGTAAAAATAAAAATAAATCTTAAAATGATTGCAACTTAAATTGATATGCAAATCAGGCCTGAAACTAATAAAAATTACTACAAACAAGAGTTTGGGTATGACCTCCTTCTCTCACTGTAAAAGACTAAAACCTACTGCGTCATTGGCGCTTTACTGAAAACCAATTTTATGACAAATGTTTTCTTCTGTGCTTATTATTGAAAATAAACATTAAAATCACAGCAACATTTTGAACTGACGAGCTTTCAGCAATTAATATCATTGTACATAAAATTCTTAGTTCAATTTATTAGCTCTTTTTAAAGTTTTTAAAGACAAATATAGTTAACCTACAGACAAGTGTTTGGATATTGCCTCCTTTCCTACCTGTAAATAAAAACCAAAAGCCTACTGCGTCATTGGTGCTTAACTGAAAACGGATTATTTAACAAATATTTTATTTTCCAGTTCTTACAGTATTGAAAATAAAAATACAATTACAGTTAAATAAATTCTTGAACTGATGGATCTTTCAACAATTAATATCATTATTCATCAAATATTCAATTTGATGTTGCTTATGCTTCCCAATACTGTTCAAGACGCATATGGTTTTCAGTAAAGCGCCAATGACGCAGTAAGTTTCAGACTTTTACAGTGAGAGAAGGAGGTGATACCAAAACTCTTGTTTGTAGTGATTTTTGTTCGTTTCAAGCTTGATTTGCATATTCAATTTAGGTTTCACTCGTTTTAAGATTATTTATTAATTTATGTTAATATCTATTGTATGTTTGTTTGCATTGATTGCTTATTTAATTTCTGTTTGTTTTAAATTTTATTTATATTTCAATAGGAAAACATTTTTTTTTAATTTTAAGCTTGATATTCATATTCAATCTAAGCATTACTCGCTTTAAGATCTATTTATTCATTTATATTATTAATTGCTTTATGTTTTTGCTATGATTGTTTATACAATTTCTGTTTGTTTTGGGTTTCATTTATTATTTAATAGTAATTTCTGGTCGTTTTTAGTTTTAAATTTAAAAAGTATTTTTATAATCTGAGCTTAAGTTTAAAAATGCCTTTACATTTCTTTGAAAAACATATTTTTCGGAAAGTTTTTTTTTTTTAATTAATTACAGAAAAGATAGAATATATTAGACATTTTGAACGTTCAGCAGGATTTTGTTTTGAAACTGGACCCCTTCTTTTCGGCTTCATAGCCACGAAAAGATTTTTGGTGTTTAGCAACTAATATAATGCATATTTGTAAACGAAAGAGCTACCAAGTTCTAGGATAACTGAAATACCGTATATGAAATATTCACACTGATATATCCAAGATCTTATGCATACCTGTATCCAAGGTCGTATCCATGGGGGGGGGGGGGGTTAGGGAGTTTGAACCTCCCTCCCCAAAGTTCACATCGGATCATGTTCCACAAATGCGTAACTAAAGCAGTATTTCTTGCTTCCCATTAAGTTTGGTTAGTTGCCTTGATGACAAAACGTGGGGACCCATCTTTTCTGTTAGTCGATATTACAGCTCTAATAAAATAAACTGGGTTTCCAAACCACCGCGATAAGTCGCAGAAAACTGCGACTCTACAATATTTGACATTAATTGCGCACTTCTTTTCTGTTTTGGCAATCTTTATTTACATTTTCTCTTTTACCCAACCCTCCTTTTCATGCTTGTTCTGTATCATGTTTCATCTCTTTACTTTTCTTTTGCCTTGTTATAAATTTTTCTTACACCCCTCTTTATCGTTGTGGGTGTCTTTACTTTCTTTTTCACACTTTTACCCGACCTCTTTTCACGATTATGCCTTACCACTTTCTATGTCTTTATTTTTATTTTGCTTTGTTGGAATTTTTATTCTACAAATCTTATTTTTGTGGTGGTTTTTAATCACTTTTTGCACTTTTACCCAACCCCTTTTTCATACTTATGCCGCTTTTTATCTCTTTACTTTTCTCTTGCGTTGTTACGAATTTTCTGTTGACGTGACATGCCCATTTGTGCTACAAACGCTAAGCAATGACTAGTTTAAGTCAGTGTTACCAGACGTTTGATTTAAAGTTGCGCTACCATAAAAGCGAAAATGCGCCAAAAGCTCCATTTTTCTAGTGAAAATACGCCGAATGAACGATTTTCCACTCAAAAATACGCCGATTTGAAAAATTTAACCGCCTGAAAAAGCGCCAAAAGGGTAGAAATGCGCCCCGTCTGGCCACTCTGGTTTAAGCACACTTGTGATGAGAACTTATTGACGAGGAATTCATTCTACTTGTAAGAGTATTTATCTACTGAAATTCAAAATATTAGGATTTTATTTTACTGTTAGATTTATTGCATTTTATGTATAGTATCACCCTGCCAGAAGCTAGAAGGGTTATCAAGTTAAGACCTTTTAATTTTGTTTGTGTACTAGAGTCCTAGATGTCCTACGTCAGTAATAATCAAAGAGGTATAAAAGCAATATGGTGAGGGAATGGGCGATAACGTAGCCATAGAAGTTGTTGTTCAAGCTGTTTCGAAATGTGTTAAGTAGACCCTAATTGTAATAAAAAAAATTATAATAGTAAAGACACATTTGGGATCCACCTTTTCCCACTTCGGTAAACTAACTATGCAAGTTATTGCTTAGCTTCTGAACACGGGCGTACGGAAAGGGGACAGAGGGGGACAGCTGCTCCCCCCTAGAACTTCAAATTTACACTAGATATGGTTGAAAAGCAGTTGAAAAAGGTTGATGGTTAAAAATAAAGTTGATAAAAGGCAGATGGTTGTAAAAGCTGGAAATAAACAGCTGGAATGACAGAATAAAAGTCAAACAAGAAGCAATTATCCATAATGTCTTGGAAATATTTAGCTCTAATCCAAGAAGATTGATTAATGCTGAAGCTTATTGATGATTTTTTATTTTTGGGGATTATTTATTAATAAGGATTTCATAGGTATGATAGAACTTGCTGGCAATGAAAGGTTTTGTGAACTGCCAATATAACTTCAGTCCCCCGCCCTTCATCACAGAATTGGCTATCCTCCCCCCTTAGAGAAGAAGCTACGTACTCCCATGCTTCTGAATAAATTTTCAATAAATTCTAATTAAAAATTTATTTTAATTTCAAGTTGCTGTTGTGTTTATAGCCTCGACGCATTATGTGTTCCGACGCAACTCTAATTAAACCGCTCTATAAGAAAGGTGAAAAAAGCGACTGTGGTAATTATTGAGGTATTCGCCTGGTTTCTGTGGGAAGCAACTAGGCAAGTTCTTGCTTAGTTTCTGAATAAATTCTTAATAGATTATAAATTCATTTGTTTTGATTTGAGGTTACTGTTGTGTTTATAACCTCAACACATTCAGTGTCTTTTCAAGGAAAATATTTTTGGAAGGGGCTGCAAGTTATTACTGCAGCTGCAAATGCTACTCGACACCATAACTGATAAGGCCGAGAAAGTGGGACTGACCGTAAAAGTAGATAAGTCAAAGAGTATGCTCACATCTAACTCACCGCTGATATTGAGAAGCAAGGATAAAGAAATTCAACAAGTCCAGGAATTCAAATATCTCGGAAGTTGGATTGAACATGATGGTGAAATCACCAGTGAAATAAAAAGGAGAATAGGACAAGCAACTTCAGCTTTCAACAAACTGAAACCAGTTGGGCGTAGTAGTAAATACTCACTACGCCTAAAGCTACGTCTTCAAAACAGTAACGTGATGTCCATTCTCCTTTACGCTAGCGAGTGCTGGAAACTAAATTTACAGCTGGAAAAGCGTGTCCAAGCATTTGAGAATATGTGCCTTAGAAGACTCTTGAACATACCATGGCAGGAGAAGGTTACGAATATAGAAGTTCGTCAACGAACTGGTCAGCCTCTTATTACCAATCTCCTGAATCGAAGGAGATGGACCTACCTTGGTCACGTCCTTCAAATGCCTGGGGTCCGACTTCCAAGAACCGTATACGAGTGGCGCCCAGAGGGGAGGCGTAGAAGAGATCGACCGTAACACAACTTGAGACGACAGTACGACCGGGACTTGAGGACAGCAGAGCTGTCACTTTGACCGCAATGGGAGGACGTCACTGCCACAGCTGCGCTCCGAGACGTCTGGCGAAGCTTTGTAGACGCCCTATGCGCCACACCTGGCCATGGATTAACTAAGGTCTTTGGTCTGCAAGTTATAGGTATTTTAAATAAGTTTTGATAATAATAGGATATATAAATCAAAATGCTGTCTTTTTATAGATATTCTAAATATGTAAAATTTAATAAATTTAAAGCTAACAACCAAAACTTGAAATTCTAAGAAAATTGGCCTCTTATTCAAAAAATATACAAATTATCCCCAAAATGGTGAGGGATTCTTGATGCAAATCACATCATGAACTTCAGTGCATTAGAAATCTTTTGGCAGAGGTTTCAAGTCCCTCTCTTAATTTTTGCATTTTTTTTTGTGAAATTTTGTATTTTTTCAATGACGAAATTTTTCTGGTTCCAGATCTTTTTTTTTCTGGGCGCCCTTCTTCGACCTTCCACTCTTAACGCCAAAGTAAGACTTTTTGCCGAACCCTTCAAGAGCAACTGCTCAAACACAAGGGCGGTGAATTTGTATAAGGAGTATTTTTAAAACACTATACAACTTTAGTGTAAAGACTTAGAGGGTGAGAAGGGGGTAGGCTACCTCATACACAGAATGATTCCTGTTTGTTTTTATAACAAACAACGAAAGTTTTAATATCGCTCTTTACTTTAATTTGAAATACTTGTTGTTATTTTTAATTTCAAATTAAGAGAGTTTGACATGTCTCGCATGCTTTACTTTCACCGCTACTGATAGCATAGTAGCAAGAAAAAAATTAGATGGTTTTATACTTTGATGTAACGCCTTAAGCGTGGAATGCCCCAAGTTGCACGTTGCAGGCTTTTTTTTAAGTGTACCACATCTTCACCGGAGATATAAATTTTGTTATCTAATAAAACAGTGTTGTCCGTAGTGAATTCTTGTCTAATAAGTCAGCCAATGGGCATATTTCCAGCGAAAATGGTAGTAAAACTTCAAAAAGCCTAAAGCCGGTACCTCGCAGCACATTCCACGCTCAAGGTGTTACATCAGAGCATAAGGCCGTCTCATTATTGCCTTGTTACTGCGTTATCATTATCGGCGGAAACGAAGCGTGTGAGACATGTCAAAGACTTTGTTGGAAACTCTGGAATTCAGAAGGCACTACAGTCTCTAGTCCAAATAGTTCTTAAAAATTTTAGTCATTGCTGGGATCTTTTCTTCGTCATGCAAGAAAAATATATCTAGTGGAAATTTCCATCGGCATACCAAGACAATAAAGCAAAAAATTTTCACATAGGCAAGGAATCCAAGATGCAAAATAACTTAATTCTAATTTTAGAATCAAATTAACTGGATTGATATTAATGAAGGAGTTTGGGATATCATTAAGCCCGAACGACTTTTTCCTAATTTTTCTGAGAGAACCATATCCCTCCTACCCCATACTTTAACTTTTGCGAAGTAATGTTTTACGTTTTTACTTACAGTCACACGGGTTTGCCAAGAAAACAAACAAACAAAAAAGATTACCAAAATTCTAGCCAGCAGCTATCAGGACATTATTAAAAACAATCGGATAGTGTAGTATTTAATTCAATTGTTTTATATCTTTTTAAACTTGGCAGGCAGCCAAGACCTGGTGCTCATAAGAGTCCCTGAAAATCAGTAGAAATAAATCCCTGGAAATATGCCGATAAAATTATCACCTTAACGCTTATTTGCTTTTTAAATTATTCATACTGTCATGACAATTTGAAAGTAAGGAGGCTTTTCAAATCTTTAACGCTCTTATTAATTTCTTTTTTAAGGAGTATGTTTTTGGTTCATTTTGATGCATTTAAGTCATAAAACAAGCAAAATTACTATTGATGATATTGATTACCAGCATTTGTCCCTATTATATATATACGCGTTTATACTTTGTTCTTGCCTTGAGATTAATTTAAAAAAAAAAAAAAACTGTCCGAAAATGAAATTTTCCGAAGAAAATTAGAAAACTAAATTAAACTTAAGGTGAACAGAAATTAAGTCCTATATTAATTCAAACTTAAAGCGACCAGAAATTATTATTAAAGAATAAATTAAACCCGAAAGGAAAAGGAATAAAATAGATGATCAGATCAAGCATAAAGACAACTTATCCTGATATAGATAAATAGATAAATTTTAAAACTAGTGAAAATGAAATTGAACATTTTAGTCAAACTCAAAACGAAAAAAAAAATTCCTTTAACTATAATTGTTTAAAGCCAATTGCGTCATTTGCATTTTATTGAAAACTTTTTATATTTCCAATAGAGTATTTTTTTTTTCCAATAAAAATAATCACTATAATAATCAAGATGAATTGCGTCGCTCCTGATTCTTGTTTTTGTGTTTTATCTTGGCTCTTAATTTTAAATACAATAAAAACAACTTTTCTCATATGAAAGCAAAGAGCAACATTAAAACTTCAAACAAACATATATTATTCTGTATGCGACAGGAGCTGCTCCCTCCTCATCTATTTGCTCTTTACGCTAAAATTTTATAGTCATTTAAAATACTCCTAATACCCAACAAATACAGTCGCTGTTGTTGTTGAAAGATTAGAAAAAGTCAAACTTTAGCGTAAAGAGTCGGTGGTTTAAATTTAAATATATTCCAAGTCATAATTTCGCACTTTACATTCATATTTTTTTTCCGTTCGTTTTAATATCATACAAAAGGTTGCCCTAAATGCAAGGAGGGCTACTGCCCCAAATACAATATAATAAATTAACAATAAATTTGTAAATACAACAAATTTGCAATCTATGTCTCATTTTCTTCGTATTTTATATACAATTTAAATGAAGAATAACTTCTATTAAGCATATTTCGTATGTTTCCTTGCTTTTCCGTTAGTTTTAAAGTACGTTGTGGTAAAGCAAAGTTCCGGGTTATACTCACTTTTGAAAAAAGAAAGAAGTTTCTCCTGTTCACATTCCGTATTTGACGTATCTGTAAATTTTATCTTTTTCCGCCTTGCTAACGTAATATGAGAGTACTAAATAAATCTGAAATAAATCATATTTTTGGAAAAGTCGCTGTGGCGAAGAGAAGGCTGTCAGATATTAACGTAAGTCAATTGCAATATTTCCATGATCCTTAATCTCCATTTTTTCGTACATTATTTTTTTTTCTCTCTCTCCCTTTTTGCCATTATTTTATTAGAGGGTTAATAATATATATTATTAAAACAGCAATAACTGTATACGTGTACATTTATTTCCTAAAAACAGCGAAATAACATTTTCTGGAAATTGCCATAATCACAGTTTTTAGTGTAAAAAAGCGATCATTGTGAAAACTCGATTTCCTCCCAGTCCATGTAATATGTTTCATGAAACCGTCTGCTGACTGAAATTAGACACTCCTGAACTTTGAAAGCCTTGAGCATAAGTAGGAGGAGTTTCAGAACACAATTTGTTTGTTTTTTTAATCAGTTGATTACGGGTTTTTGGAGAAAGATATTTCCGTTTCATAGCTGTGAAATTCATCTTAGAATCTGAATTGCTTCGCAATAAATGCTACGCATTCTGGCAGAAAAGTTACAATATCAATTTGTATACCATGGGACCAAGCTTCACTCAGTGATTACTGTTCGTTTAAGCTGAGTACCTACTGAGTTATCTTATCAGTAGGGACTATCCCCAGGCTACTCAGCGCGTTCCCAGGTGGTGAATAAGGGAACGCCCTGCAAATATGTAGGTTAGCTCTAAAGAGTATGAGGCGCGAACTTCAAGAGGATGTCCCCCCATCCCATCCTTGAAAACAAGCACATACCTATGCAATTAAAGCTCCATCTCTTCGACTCGCTAATCATCCCTTGTCATGTACGCCTGCGAAACGTGGATGCTGAAAGTCGAGAATAAACCAAGAATTTTGGGCTTGTAGACGAAATGTGTCCACCGTATAGTTGTATCAAGACAGAATCTCCAGCAAAAACCTTCGGAGGCAACTGCAGCGGGAAACTACAATTCAGTCTTGCCACTAATACGGGTATCATAAAGCGAATACCGGCCGGGTAAAAAGCGGTGTTTTTGCGGTATCCTTCCTACCAAAATTTGTGGATACCCATATCTTTGCTATTTCAAGTGATTAAATAAAAAAAAACAAGTTTTTTCAACTGAGCAATATTAAAACTTAAAACGAACAGAAATTAGTACGTATACGAGGGAGGCTGCCCCCGCCTTAACACCTCGCTCTTCACGCTACGGTTTTTCGGCAATTTCAAAAAAGTTACTTATTGTTCTAATTAAACGCCCTTTGTGTTTCAAGAGTCGTTTTTTAAGAATTGGGTCAAAAATTAAACATTAGCGTAAAGAGCGAGGTGTTGAAGAATCGGCAACCCCCTTCCTATACGTTCTAGTTTCTGTTCGTTTTAAGTTTTAATATTGCTCCTTACTTTCAGTGGAAAAAAAATGTTTTTTTATTGAATTTCAGATACTTTTTTTAAATAACGCCAGGAAATCTGGCTTCACCTCCACGGACAAATCCTCTCCCCACGGACAAATCCTCTCTCCACGGAAATATCCTCTGAAAAATTAAATCCTGGTAAGAATTTACCCCAGACAATTACCCTTAACACCTCCACACGTAAAATTGAGTCAGTAAAGAGAAAGCAAGACATATAAAAATTCATACGGGAATTCTGGCAAATTCTCCCAATATACAATTTCCCCAGAAAATTTCACGCCCTGGTAAACTCCCTCTTCATGGAAAATTCTCCCCTTTCAAAGTCCCCCCAGCACAAAATTCGTCCTCCCCTCCCCATTCGAAAAATGTATGCATACTCACCAATAACAAATAATATATCTAAGCAATGGGCACATTTTACAACTTAAAGACCTTTCCCCAGGGGCTGTGGGACGTCATGTTATCTCCAATGACGTAGTTATTAGGCCTGTCAACTATACTGAACAAAATAGCAATCTCAGAATTTTGATAGGACGATTTTGGGGAAAAAAGTGTCGTAGAAGGGGGCCTAGTTGCCCTCCAGTTTTTTTGGTCACTTAAAAAGGGCACTAGAAATTTTAATTTCCGTTAGAACGAGCCCTCTCCCAAAGTTATAGGTCAACTGGGTCGATACGATCATCCCTGGGGAAAATAAAATAAATAAATACGCATCCGTGATCTTTCTTCTGGCAAAAACTACAAAATTCCACCTTTTTAAAGATAAGAGCTTGAAACTTCTAGATAGGAGCCTTAAAAATTCACCCCCTGAAAATTGCCCTAGCCATGACAAATTGTCACCCCGCCTTTAGAAAATTCACCCCCATCATCCGAAAAATGTATGCATACTTCCCAATAGCAAATACTTCACGTAAACAATGGGCAAATTTTGTAACTTAAAGACCTTTTCCCAGGGGCTGTGGGGTTCGTATAAGGTATATTTGTTCGACCTTTCAACTATGCTGAACAAAATGGTTATCCCTTAATTTTTATGGGACGATTTTGAGAAAAAAAGGGCCGTGGGAGGGGGCCTAGTTGCCCTCCAATTTTTTGGTCACTTAAAAAGAGCACTAGAACTTTTAATTTCTGTTCGAATGAGCCCTCACCCTATATTCTAAGACCACTGGGTCGATATGATCGGCCCTGGGAAAAAAACAACAAATTAACACGCATCCGTGATCTTTCTAATGGTAGAAAATTCAAAATTCCATATTTTTGCAGGTAGGTGTTTGAAACCTCTACAGTAGGGTTCTCTGATGCGCTGAATATGATGGTGTGATTTTATTAAGATTGTATGATTTTTAGGGGGTGTTTCCCCCTTTTTTGAAAATAAAGCAAATTTTCTCAGGTTCGTAACCTTTGATTGGTAAGACTAAACTTAATAAAATCTATATATTTAAAATCAGCATAAGAATTCAATTCTTTTGATATATCTATTGGTATAAAAATTCCGTTTTTAGAGTTTCGGTTACTACTGAGCCGGATCGCTCCTTATTTACAGTTTGTTACCATGAACTATTTGGAACTCAGCTTTTTCTTTTAAATCAACTAATTTCTTGTAAATGTCTTGTGCTAAAGTTTACTTTTTTTAAAGTGGCATATTTTACCCTGAAATTTTCCAAAAAAAGGGGGAAAATGTCAAGGGAAAACAAAAACGTGAACCCCTCCCCTATTTTCTATTGTTTAAAAAAATAGAGTTGTGAGAAAGTCAAACTTTAGCGTAAAGAGCGAGGCGTTGAGGAGGGGACAGCCCCTTTCATATACGGAATAATTTCTGTTCGTTTTAAGTTTTAACGTCGTTCCTTACTTTCAGTTAAAAAAATTTGTTTTTTTTTATTTAATTTTTGAATGTTTTTAACTAATACAGATTTTTATTTTGGCTCACCGTACATGAAGAATTAAAACAAAATGTGTATATAAATTTTACTTTTATTTGGTTAAATGGCTTTCTCTAAACTTGTTTAATTTTAATTAAGAAAGTTTTTATTAGTAATAAATATACATAAGTTACGAATTAACTTACGTAACGAACTTCTATATTCATATATTTTTAACACGTATATTAGGAAGTTCGCCCCCTAGTCAATACCTTGCTCTTTAAGCTAAAGTTCGAATTTTGTTTCAATTCATTAAAAGTGACCGCTTAGTCACAAAGGCCGTTAATTAGAATAAATAGCTCTTATAAAAGTACAAAAAAATATTTGGCTTAAAGAGCGAGGTATTGACCATGGGGTGAACCCAATCATACATGTAATATTTTCTGTTCGTTTTAAGTTTTGATGTTGCTGCTTACTTTAAGTTGAAAAACTTGTTTTTTTTTATTTAATTTCTTATCTTATTTTAAATAATAAAGCAATGTCCCTTCCCCCATGAAAACTTCCTTCATGAAACATCCTCCCACTTAACCCCCGACTCCCCCCCCCCACAACCAGAAAAAAAACCCCCTGAAAACGTCTGTATCACAGGCAACGCTGTAGCGTTGCCTATAGTAAAGGCCATACGGCTTCAATGTTTTTGTTTTTTTGTTGTTGTTTTTTTTCCCAAAGGCACTTCATATGGAGGGGGTCGTCGTAGAAACTTCAAAGGGGGGCTCATTTGGCTGGAAATTGAGAGTTCTAGTGCCCTTTCTAATATTCAAAAGTGATTGGAGGGTAACTAGCACCCCCCCCCGCCCCCACGCCCATCATTCCTTCAAACAAATCCAATCAAAATTTTAACAGAGCCATTTTGTTCAGCATAGTTGATTTCCAGATACAAAATATATTTTTGAGGAAGAAACTCCCCCACAACCCTCAGGGCAAGGATTTTAAGTTATGCCCTGGGGGTATATACGGTTTTTATAGAAGGCGTTGTCGTAGAAACTTCAAAACAGGCTCATTCGATTGGAAATTGAAAGGGCTAGTGCCCTTTTTAATAGTCAAAAGTGATTGGATGGTATATAGCCCCCCCCCCCCCCACCCCGCACGCCCCTCATTTTCCCCACGAACATTCAATCAAAATTTTGAGATAGTCTTTTGTTCAGCGTAGTTGAAATCCAAATAGAAAATTGTTTTTGAGGAGGACAGTCCCCCCCACAACCCTCAGGGCAAGGGTTTTAAGTTGTGCCCTGGGGGCATTTACGGTTGTTATAGAAGGCGTTGTCGAATTAACTTCAAAAAAGGGTCATACGATTGGAAATTCAAAGGGCCAGTGCCCTTTTTAATAGTCAAAAGTGATTGGAGGGTAACTAACCCCCTCCCACGCCCATCATTCCCCCAAATATATCCAATCAAAATTTTGAAGTAGCCATTTTGTTCAGCGTAGTTGATTTCCAGATAGAAAATATGTTTTCGAGGAGGACACTCCGTCACAACCCTCAAGGCAAGGGTTTTAACTTATACCCTGGGGGAATATAAGGTTTTTATAGAAGGCGTTGTCGTAGAAACATCAAAAAAGGCTCATCCGATTGGAAATTCAAAGGGCTAGTGCCCTTTTAATAGATGAAAGTGATTTAAGGGTAACTACCCCCCTCCCTTCTCACGCCCACCTTTTCCTCAAAAACATTCAATCAAAATTTTAGACAGCCATTTTATTAAACTTAGTTTTAAGTTCTGGAAATTAGGTCTTTGAGGATGACAACTCCCCCACAGTCCTCAGAGCAAGGGTTGTAAATTATGCCCTGGGGGCATATAAGATTTTGTAGAGACAACATGGTCGTAGAAAATTCAGAAAGGGCTCATTTGATTGGAAATTTAAACGGCTAGTTCTCTTTTTAATAGTCAAAAGTGATTCTAAGGCAACTGACACCCCTTCCACGCCCACCATTTCCCCAAACACATCCAATCAAAATGTTGATACAGCCATTTTGTTCAACGTAGTTGAAAGTTCTGGAAATTATATGTGTGAGCAGGACACTCCCCCCAGAGTCTTCAGGGGCAAGGGTTATAAGTTATGTCCTGGGGGCATATATGGTTCTTATGGAAGGGATGCTCGTATAAACTTCAGAGAGTGCTCATTTGATTGGAAATTGAAATTTCTAGTTCAGTTTTTAAGCGTCAAAATATATTGGAGGGTAACCAGCTCCCCCCCCCCCAACCCTTTTTTCCCAAATGCATCCAATAAAAATTTTAAGATAGCTATTTTGTTAAAAATAATTCAAAGATCATATAATAAAAATTCCGCTGTCGACAAAACCCCCCAGGGCCCAGGGGCAGGCGGTATAAGTTATGCCCCGTGGGCATATATGGGTCTTATGAAAGGGATGCTCGTATTAACATCAAAGAGGGCTCATTTGATTGGAAATTGAAAGTTCTAGTTCAGTTTTTAAGAGTAAAAAGAGATTGGAGGGCACCTAGCCCCCCCCCTTCCACGCCCTTTTTTCCTCAATCCCATCCGATAAGAACTTTGATATAGATTTTTTTTTTAATAGTTCAAAGATCTCACCCTCCCCCCTACTGTCTGCTCCTACTGTATACGCTAAAGTTTTCTTCTTTGTGCCAACTACGCTGCCCCCACCTCAAAGACTTTAATAAGGTAAAGTTTTGCATGGGAAGAAAGTTAAAAGTTTCAAGAAATTTCGAAGGGACGTTAAGACACATCAAACTACACTAGTAAGAACTAGATAAAGAATTTTATATCCAATTACTCCCAGAAATTCTCTCAAACTGAAAATGCTAAAAAACTTAAAATTACAGCCATACTTAAAATAAGGTTAAAATACATACTTTGCGATAAATGCTAAATTATTGTGGCACAAAAAATCTGAAAAATGGTCTAATCAAAACGATCCTGTTTTTTCTGCATCAACAAATAAAATAGCCTAACTACTGTCTTTTGAAGCTATTTTTTCGATCCATTCATTGTTGCGTTAAAAAATCACGTTTGATTTATCAGAGGCATGTAATTAAGTTGTCTATAGCAAAGGCCATAAGGCTTCAATGTTTTATTATTATTAATTAAACAAAACTTGCATAAAAATAAGTCCTCTAAGAAAGTAAAGAGCAATATTGAACTCAGGACCAACAGAAATTAATTCCTATTATAGTTAAAACTCAAAAACACCCGAAATCGTACAGTTCGTGGTAACGAAAGTAGTATCTATATACACAGTCCAAACCCTACAAGGAACCCTACAAGAATATGCTCAAAAGTGTAATAGATTGAAAAGGGACAAGAAAACCCACGCCTGAGACACTACAGTTACACATGGACATTGCAAAAAAAGCTGGCAAGGTTTAAAGTGGGCAAGCACGTTTTGAAACTATAGTCAAGGCTTTATAAGATAATTAGAGTGGTTTTTGAGGCAACATCCGTTTTTTAGGCGACTGGTTTTTCTGATTTTTTGGAAGATTACCTTAACTCGACAGTAGTTTGTTATTAAAAAATTGGATGCTACAATCAGAATTGTTTGATTGACATTTGCAAAAAAGGGGTAAGGGATTTGCGAATTGGAGTGTAACTCGAGAGTATTTTCTTATTAAAAAATTGGATGCTAAAATCAGAATTGTTTGACTGACATTTGCAAAAAGGGGTAAGGGATTTGCGAATTGGAGTTTAACTCGAGAGTAGTTTGTTTTTGCAGTAAACTCTTAGTTTTTTGTAAGAAAATTATGGAAAATACAATTCTCTGGTGCAAATCTGAAACTTTAGTCCATTTTTGGATCGAAAAATAAACTATTTCTGTAAAATCTGAGCTAGTAAAGGTTTTTGGTCGCGAACTCTAGTTTTTTCTAAGAAACTTATGGAAAATACAATTTGTTGGCTCATAGGTGAAAATTAAGTCCAGTCATGGATCGAAATATAAACTATTTCTATTAAATCTGAGCTAATAAGAGTTTTTTGCCTTAAACTCTAGTTTTTTGTAAGAAAATTATAGAAAATACAATTGTCAGGTTCAAATCTGAAACTTTAGTCTATTTTTGGATCGAAAAATAAACTATTTCTGTAAAATCTGAGCTAAAAAAGGGTTTTGACCGTAAACTTTAGTTTTTTTTTGTAAGAAAATTATGGAAAATACAATTCGTTGGCTCATAGGTGAAAATTAAGTCCAGTTATGGATCGAAAAATAAACTATTTCTATAAAATCTGAGCTAATAAGGGTTTTTGGCCGCAAACTCTAGTTTTTTGTAAGAAAATTATGGAAAATACAATTCGTTGGCTCATAGGTGAAAATTAAGTTCAGTTATGGATCGAAAAATAAACTATTTCTATAAAATCTGAGCTAATAAGGGTTTTTTGTAAGAAAATTATGGAAAATACAATTTTCTGGTTCAAATCTGAAACTTTAGTCTATTTTTGCATCGAAAAATAAAACTATTTCTGTAAATTCTGAGCTAATAAGGGTTTTTGGCCGTAAACTCTAGTTTTTTGTAAGAAAATTATGGAAAATGCAATTCTCTGGTGCAAATCTGAAACTTTAGTCTATTGTTATATCGAAAAATAAACTATTTCTGGAAAATCTGAGCTAATAAGGGTTTTTGGTCGCAAACTCTAGGTTTTTGTAAGAAAATTATGGAAAATATAATTCGTTGCCTCATAGGTGAAAATTAAGTCCAGTTATGGATCGAAAAATAAACTATTTCTGTAAAATCTGAGCTAATAAGGGTTTTTGGCCGTAAACTCTAGTTTTTTGTAAGAAAATTATGGATAATAAAATTGTCTGGTTCAAATCTGAAACTTTAGTCTATTTTTGGATCGAAAAATAAACTATTTCTGTAAAATCTGAGCTAATAAGGGTTTTTGGCCGTAAACTCTAGTTTTTTGTAAGAAAATTATGGAAAATAAGGTTCAAATCTAAACTTTAGTCTATTTTTGGATTGAAAAATAAAACTATTTCTATAAAATCTGAGCTAAAAAAGGGTTTTTGACCAAAAACTCGAGTTTTTTTTGTAAGAAAATTATGGAAAATACAATTCGTTGGCTCATAGGTGAAAATTAAGTCCAGTTATGGATCGAAAAATAAACTATTTCTATAAAATCTGAGTTAATAAGGATTTTTTTACAGTAAACTCTAGTTTTTTTTAGAAAATTATGGAAAATACAATTCTCTGGTGCAAATCTGAAACTTTAGTCTATTTTTGGATCGAAAAATACACTATTTCTGTAAAATCTGAGCTAATAAGGGTTTTTTTTGCAGTAAACTCTAGTTTTTCGTAAGAAAATTATGGAAAATACAATTCTCTGGTTCAAATCTGAAACTTTAGTCTATTTTTGGATCGAAAAATAAAACTATTTCTGTAAATTCTGAGCTAATAAGGGTTTTTAGCCGTAAACTCTAGTTTTTTGTAAGAAAATTATGGAAAATACAATTCTCTGGTGCAAATCTGAAACTTTAGTCTATTGTTGGATCGAAAAATAAACTATTTCTGTAAAATCTGAGCTAATAAGGGTTTTTGGCCGCAAACTCTAGTTTTTTGTAAAAAAATTATGGAAAATACAATTTGTTGGCTCATAGGTGAAGATTAAGTCCAGTTATGGATCGAAAAACTAACTATTTCTGTAAAATCAGAGCTAATAAGGGTTTTCTGCAGTAAACTCTAGTTTTTTGTAAGAAAATTATGGAAAATACAATTGCCTGGTTCAAATCTGAAACTTTAGTCTATTTTTGGATCAAAAAATAAACTATTTCTATAAAATCTGAGCTAATAAGGGTTTTTGGCCGTAAACTCTAGTTTGTTGTAAGAAAATTATGGAGAATACAATTTTCTGGTTCAAATCTGAAACTTTAGTCTATTTTTGGATCCAAAAATAAAACTATTTCTATAAAATCTAAGCTAATAAGGGTTTTTGACCGTAACCTCTAGTTTTTCGTATAAAAATTATGGAAAATACAATTCGTTGGTTCATAAGTGAAACTTAAGTCCAGTTATGGATCGAAAAATAAACTATGTCTGTAGAATCTGAGCTAATAAGGGTTTTTGACCATAAACTCTAGTTTCCTGTAAGAAAATTATGGAAAATACAATTCTCTCGTTCAAATGTGAAACTTAGGTCCATTCTCCGGTTCAAATGTGAAACTTAAGTCCAGTTTTGGATACTCATAATGATGAGGACTGATGGTTCTAATTCTATATTGTTTTTCATAAAAACAAACTATTTTTCTTTTAAACTTCGAAATTATTCAACTTTATTTATTTTTTCATTTTTTTTACGTATCTTAAAATGACAAAATATGTTTACGGCTCTAACAATGGTACTCTGTGATTGGTCAGAGACACGATGTGGCTTTACCACTAGTATTCTATGTCCAGATATCGACACTACCTAGTCTATTGCATGTATTAAATCAGTATTTTTTACGCAGTGGAACGATAAACACATAAGTCATATCTTTAAAAAAAAAAAAAGTGAAGATTGAGCATTTTAATAGTGTGTTCACATATCAATGTTATTGTTGCATTGAATGCCGACAAGAAGAAGTATTTAAACTATGAAACAAGCAAAAATGGTAACACTATTGGAAATGTATGCGTAAATTGTCATGATACTAAGGAATTTAATTTATTTGGAGTACCAAGAATATTCATCTCTTATGATGTTGGATATGCAAGAGTGAGATATCCAGAGATGATAGCACTCAAAGAGAATACCAACATAAAATAATAGTTGATGAAGAGGGACATCTTCTTGCCAGTGCTTGTGGTAACATGCTACCTCTTGTTGCACCCCATCGTCAACTTTTGGGTATTAGCATTCAACGGAAGATCAAAAGAAGACATGCATACTCTTCTACTAATATCATAAACCATATCTTGTCTACGTGCCGACAGTGTTACCTTTGTAAAAATAATGTTGTAATAGACAGTGAAATTGCCGGAAAAATAAAAAGGGGATTGGCAGAAAATATCACTAAGGAATATAAAGATGAATCGATGAAAAACAAAGTGCCAGCAAACGTCACTACCATTAATGAACCAAATAATAGCAAAGATGAAATGCATATTGAACATCTGGATGACCCCCCATTAGAAATGTGTTCACATGTTAGTGTTATTGTAGCATTGAATGCTGACATGGAGAAGTATTTGAACAATGAAACAAGTACAAGTGGTGGTACTATCGGAAACGTTTGCGTGCGTTGTCATGACACTATGGAATTAAATTTCTTTGGAGTACCAAAACAAATCCATTTTACAAATGGTGGATATGCGAAAGTATCATTTTCAGAGAAGTTAATACTCAAAGAGAATGCCAACATAAAAATAATAGTTGATGAAGAAGGGTATCTTCATGCTAGTGCTATAGGTAACATGCTACCTATTGATAAATCCTATCGTTATCTTTCAGGTACTAGCATTAAAATGAAAGCAAAGGAGAAAAGAAAGGCCTACGCTTTTACTACTATCATAAATTATATCTTGCAAACGTTCCGGAACTTTTACTGGTTTAAAAATAGTGTTGAAATATACAGTGAAATTGACGGAAAAATAAAAAGGGTATTGGTAGAAAATATCACTAAGGAATATAAAGATGAATCGATGAAAAACAAAGTGTCAGCAAACGTTACTACGATTGATCAAACAGTTAATGAATCAAATAATACCAAAGACGAAATGCATATTGAACCTGTCGGTGACACACCAGTAAATATTGTGTATGACTCAAAATGGAATAATGATTATTCTACCGATGACGAGTTATGAAAAGACAATAGCTACAATATCAAGAGAGAACATGGTTAACTATTTTATGGAACAGATTCAAAATGTCCAAAGTTGATCATTGATATTAATAATGTATCATAATATATTTTTTTATTAATATTGTACATGTCATTATTTCATTAAAAATATATTATGCATTACATTGTTATGTGTTCATTATTTTTGGAGTAAGCTAGCATATCAAACGTTTAGAATGTCTATTAAAACATTGGAGGTTTAAGAAAAGGAATTCACATACATCTATTGTCAGACACATGGGATAGAGTGAATAAATTTTATTTATTAACATCTTTTGTCAGATACATCATATAAAATTGACAGAATCTAAGTGTCAGAGTGAATAATTTTTCCTTTTATCAACATCCTTTGTCAGATACATCAAATAAAAATGACGAAATGTAAATTTCAGAATGAATAAATGCTTTAACAACATCCTTTATCGGATGTTGTTAAAAAAAATGAAAACAAAAATTTAGACGGGGTTACGTGCGCGCACGTAACCCCGTCTAATTTTTTTTTCTTAATTTCCTGAATTAAATTTTTGTATTGTGTATCCAAGAGGTGAATTCAAGAAAGAGTTTGTTACTGACTTACCTACTTACTCACTTACTTACTTACAATTTCTTCATAATGACATAATGACATATCCAACAATGGATATTGATAAAGAATTTATTCATTCTGATACCTAGATTTTGTCAATGTTATTTCCATGCACTTGAGAAATGGATGCTGATATAGAATTTAATGAATCTGGTACTGAGGTTTTTTCAATTTTATTCGGTATTTTATCCTATGTATCCGATAAAAGAATGTTGATATCGAACTGACCGGCTCTGATGCTCATATTTAGTCAATTCTGCCCGATATATTTAATGAAGGATGGTGTTAAAGCATTTATTCATTCTGAAATTTAGATTTCGTCATTTTTATTTGATGTATCTGACAAAGGATGTTGATAAAAGAAAAAATTATTGACTCTGACACATAGATTCTGTCAATTTTATATGATGTATCTGACAAAAGATTTTGATAAATAAAATTTATTCGATCTATCCCATGTGTCTGACAAAAGATGTACGCGAATTCCTTTTCTTACATCTCCAATGTTTTAATAGACATTCTAAACGTTTGTTATGCTAGCTTACTCTAAAGATAATGAACACATAACAATGTAATGCATTTTGTATTTTTAATGAAATAATGCAGTGTAGAATATTAATACAAAAATTTATTATGATACATTACTAATATCAATGATCAACTTTGGAAATTTTGAATCTGTTCCATATGATGGTTCTCAATGTTCACTCTTGATACTATACCTATTATCTTCTCTTGAGTCATCGTCGGTATAATAATCATTATTCCATTTTGAGTCATACACAATATTTACTGGTGTGTCACTGATAGGTTCAATATACGTTTCATCTTTGGTATTATTTGATTCATTAACTGTTTGATCAATGATAGTAACGTTTGCTGACACTTTGTTTTTCATCGATTCATCTTAATATTCCTTAGTGATATTTTCTACCAATGCCCTTTTTATCTTTCTGGCAATTTCACTGTCTATAAAAACGTTATTTTTACAAAGGTAACAGTTTCGGCACGTAGACAAGATATGGTTTATGATATTAGTAGAAGAGTAGGCCTTTCTTTTCCCCTTTGCTTTCATTTGAATGCTAATACCTAAAAGATGACGAAAGGTTCTATCAATAGGTAGCATGTTACCTATAGCACTAGCTTGAAGATACCCATCTTCATCAACTATTATTTTTATGTTGGCATTCTCTTTGAGTACTAACATCTCTAAAAATGATAATATCGCTCATCCGCAATTTGTATAACTGAATTTTGTTGGCAGTCCAGTGAAACTACATTTCTTACTGTCATGAAAACGCAAGCATACATTTCCAATAGTGCTAACACTTGTTCTCGTTTCATAGTTCAAATACGTCTCCATGTCAGCATTCAATGCAACAATAACACTAACGTGTGAACACATTTCTAATGGGGGGTCATCCACATGTTCAATATGCATTTCATCTTTGCTATTATTTGGTTCATTAATGGTAGTGACCTTTGCTGGCACTTTGTTTTTCATCGATTCATCTTTATATTCCTTAGTGATATTTTCTGCCAATGCCCTTTTTATTTTTCCGGCAATTTCACTGTCAATTACAACATTATTTTTACAAAGGTAACAGTTTCGGCACGTAGACAAGATATGGTTTATGATATTAGTAGAAGAGCATGCATGTCTTCTTTTGATCATCCGTTGAATGATAATACCCGAAAGTTGACGATGGGGTGCAACAAGAGGTAGCATGTTACCACAAGCACTGGCAAGAAGATTTCCCTCTTCATCAACTATTATTTTTATGTTGGTATTCTCTTTGTGTGCTATCATCTCTGGATATCTCACTCTTGCATATCCACCATAGTAAGAGTTGAATTTTTTTGGTACTCCAAAGAAATTAAATTCCCTACTGTCATGACAATGCACGCATAAATTTCCAATAGTGCTACCATTTTTACTTGTTTCATAGTTTAAATACTTCTCCTTGTCGGCATTAAATGCTACAATAACATTGACATGTGAACAAACTTTATTAAAATGCTCGATCTTCACTTTTTTTTAAAGATATGACTTATGTGTTTATCGTTCCACTGCGTACAAAATACTGATTAAATACATGCAATAGACTAGGTAGTGTCGATATCCGGACAAAGAATACCAGTGGGAAAGCCACATCGTGTCTCTGACCAATCACAGAGTACAATTGTTAGATCCGTAAGCATATTTTGTCATTTTAAGATACGTACAAAAAAAAAAGTTGAATAATTTCGAAGTTTAAAAAAAAAATAGTTTGTTTTTATGAAAAAAAAATATTGAATTCGAACCATCAGTACTCATCATTATGAGTATCGAAAACTGGACTTAAGTTTCACATTTTAATCAGAGAATTGAATTTTCCAGAATGTTATTAAAGGAAACTAGGGTTTATGGTCAAAACCCGTTATCAGCTGAGATACTACAGAAAAAGTTTATTTTTCGATTCATAACTGGTCTTAAGTTTAAGATATGAACCAATGAATTGTATTTTCCTTAATTTTCTTACGAAAAACTAGAGTTTACGGTCAAAAACCCTTATTAGCTTAGATTTTATAGAAATAGTTTTATTTTTCGATCCAAAAATAGACTAAAGTTTCAGATTAGAACCAGAAAATTGTATTCTCCATAATTTTCTTACAAAAAACTAGAGTTTACGGCCAAAAACCCTTATTAGCTCAGATTTTACAGAAACAGTTTATTTTTCGATCCAAAAATAGACTAAAGTTTCAGATTTGAACCAGACAATTATATTATCCATAATTTTGTTACAAAAAACCGGAGTTTACTGGAGAAAACCCTTATTAGCTCATATTTGATAGAAATAGTTTATTTTTCAATCCATAATCAGACTTAGTCTTCACTATAAGCCAACGAATTGTATTTTCCATAATGTTTTTACAAAAAAATATAGTTTGCGGCCAAAAACCCTTATTAGCTCAGATTTTACAGAAAAAGTTTTGTTTTCGATCCAAAAATAGACTAAAGTTACAGATTTGCACCAGAGAATTGTATTTTCCATAATTTTCTTACAAAAAACTAGAGTTTACTGCAAAAAACCCTTATTAGCTCAGTTTGTATAGAAATAGTTTATTTTTCGATCCATAACTGGAATTAATTTTCACCTATGAGCCAAAGAATTGTATTTTCCATAATTTTCTTACGAAAAAAACTAAAGTTTACGGTCAAAATCCTTTTTTTAGCTCATATTTTATAGAAATAGTTTGATTTTTCGATCCAAAAATAGACTAAAGTTTCAGATTTTGAACCAGAAAATTGTATTTTCCATAATTTTCTTACAAAAAAACTAGAGTTTACGGCCAAAAACCCTTATTAGCACAGATTTTACAGAAATATATTATTTTTCGATCCGAAAATAGACTAAAGTTTCAGATTTGAACCAGACAATTGTATTTTCCATAATTTTCTTACAAAAAACTGAGTTTACGGCAAAAAACCCTTATTAGCTCAGATTTTATAGAAATTGTTTATTTTTCAATCCATAACTGGACTTAATTTTCACCTATGAGCCAACGAATTGTATTTTTCATAATTTTCTTACAAAAAACTAGAGTTTGCGGCCAAAAACCCTTATTAGCTCAGATTTTATAGAAATAGTTTATTTTTCGATCCATAACTGGACTTAATTTTCACCTATGAGCCAAAGAATTGTATTTTCCATAATTTTCTTACAAAAAACTAGAGTTTGCGGCCAAAAAACCTTTACTAGCTCAGATTTTACAGAAATAGTTTATTTTTCCATCCAAAAATTGACTAAAGTTTCAGATTTGCACCAGAGAATTGTATTTTCCATAATTTTCTTACAAAAAACTAGAGCTTACTACAAAAAACCCTTATTAGCTCAGATTTTATAGAAATAGTATATTTTTCGATCCATAACTGGACTTAATTTTCACATATGAGCCAACGAATTGTATTTTCCATAATTTTCTTACAAAAAAAACTAGAGTTTACGGTCAAAAACCCTTTTTTAGCTCAGATTTTATAGAAATAGTTTATTTTTCGATATAAAAATAGACTAAAGTTTCATATTTGAACCAGAAAATTGTATTTTCCATAATTTTCTTACAAAAAACAAGAGTTTACGGCCAAAAACCCTTATTAGCTCAGATTTTACAGAAATAGTTTATTTTTCGATCCAAAAATAGACTAAAGTTTCAGATTTGAACCAGAAAATTGTATTTTCCATAATTTTCTTACAAAAAACTAGAGTTTACGGCAAAAAATCCTTATTAGCTCAGATTTTATAGAAATAGTTTATTTTTTTATCCATAACTGGACTTAATTTTCACCTATGAGCCAACAAATTGTATTTTCCATAATTTTCATACAAAAAACTAGAGTTTGCGGCCAAAAACCCTTATTAGCTCAGATTTTACAGAAATTGTTTATTTTTCGATCCAAAAATTTACTAAAGTTTCAGATTTGCACCAGAGAATTGTATTTTCCATAATTTTCTTACAAAAACTAGATTTTACTGCAAAAAACCCTTATTAGCTCAGATTTTACAGAAATAGTTTATTTTTCGATCCAAAAATAGACTAAAGTTTCAGATTTGAACCTGACAATGGTATTTTCCATAATTTTCTAACAAAAAACTAGAGTTTACGGCAAAAAACCCTTATTAGCTCAGATTTTATAGAAATAGTTTATTTTTCGATCCATAACTGGACTTAATTTTCACCTATGAGCCAACGAATTGTATTTTCCATAATTTTCTTACGAAAAACTAAAGTTTACGGCCAAAAACCCTTATTAGCTCAGATTTTACATAAATAATTTATTTTTCAATCCAAAAATAGACTAAAGTTCCAATTCGCAAATCCCTTACCCCATTTTGCAAATGTCAGTCAAACAATTCTGATTGTAGCATCCAATTTTTTAATAGCAAACTACTCTCGAGTTACACTCCAATTCGCAAATCCATTACCCCTTTTTTGCAAATGTCAATCAAACAATTCTGATTGTAGCATCCAATTTCCTAATAACAAACTACTCTCGAGTTACACTCCAATTCGCAAATCCCTTACCTTTTTTTGCAAATGTCAATCAAACAATTCTGATTGTAGCATCCAATTTTTTAATAACAAACAACTCTCAAGTTAAGGCAATCTTCCAAAAAATAAGAAAAACCAGTCGCCTAAAAAAAGGATGTTGCCTCAGAAACCACTCTAATTATCTTATAAAGCCTCGACTATAGTTTCAAAACGTACTTGCCCACTTTATACCTTGCCAGCTTTTTTTGCAATGTCCATGTGTAACTGTAGTGTCTCAGGCGTGGGTTTTCATGTCCCTTTTCAATCTATTACACTTTTGAGCATATTCTTGTAGGGTTCCTTGTAGGGTCTGGACTGTGTATGTAGATACTACTAACGAACTGTAAGTAAGGTGCGACCCGGCTCAATGGTAACCGAAACTCTAAAAAACGGAATTTTGATACCAATAGATACATCAAAAGAATCAGATTTTAATTTTGATTACAAATATATAAGTTTCATCAAGTTTAATCTTACCCATCAAAAGTTAAGCGAGAAAATTTCGCTGATTTTCGAAAAAAGGGGGAAAGACCCCCTAAAGACTATAGAACCTTAATGAAAATCACACCATCCTATTCAGCGTATCAGAGAACCCTACTTTAGAGGTTTCAAGCTCCTATCTACAAAAATATGGAATTTTCCATTTTTTGCCAAAAGAAAGATCACGGATGCGTGTTTATTTTTTTTTTTGTTTTCTTCTTTTTCCCAGGGGTGATCCTATCGACCCAGTGGTCCTAGAATATCGTGGAAGGGCTCATTGGAACGGAAATTAAAAGTTCTAGTGCCCTTTTTAAGTGACCAAAAATAATGAAGGGCAACTAGGCCCCCTCCCACGCTCATTTTTTTCCCAAAGTCACCCGATCAAAATCTTGAGATAGCCATTTTGTTCAACATGGTCGAAAATATTATAACTATGTCTTTTAGGATGACTTTATCCCTCAAAGCCCCCAGGGGGAGGGCTGAAAGTTATGAACTTTACCCAATGTTAACATATAGTATTGGTTATTGGGAAGTATAAAGAAGTTTTCAGGGAGAATTTTTTCTGGTATTGGGGGGTGGGTCGGGGGTTATATGGGAGGATCTTTTCATGAAGGAAGTTTTCATGGGGGAAGGGAAATTGCTATGAAGGGGGCGCCGGTTTTCCCATCATTATTTTAAAAAAATCATAAATTAAATATAAAAAAACAAGTTTTTCAACTGAAAGTAAGGAGCAACATCAAAACCTAAGACGAACAAAAAAGTATTAGCTATATGATTGGGTTCACCTTCTAGTCAATGCCTCGTTCTTTAAGCCAAAGATTTTTTAGTACTTTCATAAGAGCTATTTATTCTAATTAACGGCCTTTGTGATTAAGGGGTCATTTTTAATTGAAGTTTTTTTTTAATTGAAAGTAAGGAACGACGTTAAAACTTAAAGCGAACAGAAATTATCAAACAATTCGTGGTAACGAACTGTAAGTAAGGAGCGACCCGGCTCAATGGTAACCGAAACTCTAAAAAACGGAATTTTAATACCAATAGACACAACAAAAGAATCAGATTTTAAGTCTGATTTCAAATATATAAGTATTATCAAGTTTAATCTTTTCCATCAAAAGTTACGCGCCTGAGAAAATTTGGCTGATTTTCGAAAAAAGGAAGAAAGACGCCCTACAAGTTATAGAACCTTAATGAAAATCACACCATCATATTCAGCGTATCACAGAACTCTACTGTACAGGTTTCAAGCTCCTATCTACAAAAATGTGGAATTTTCCATTTTTTGCCAGAAGAAAGATCACGGATGCGTGTTTTTATTTTTATTTTTCTTCCAGGGGTGATCGTATCGACCCAGTGGTCCTAGAATATCGTGGGAGGGCTCATTGGAACGGAAATTAAAAGTTCCAGTGCTCTTTTTAAGTGAACAAAAAAAACAGAGGGCAACTAGGCTCCCTCCCACTCTCATTTTTTTCTCAAAGTCACCCAATTAAAATTTTGAGATAGCCATTTTGTTCAGCATGGTCGAAAATATTATAACTATGTCTTTTAGGATGACTTAATTCCCCACAGTTTCCAGGGGAAGGGCTGCAAGTTATGAACTTTGCCCATTGCATACACATTGTATTGGTTATTGGGAAGTATACAGACATTTTCAGGAAGGATTTTTTTCTGGTGGGAGGGGGGTGGCTGGAGGAGGGGGTTACTCGGGAGAATCTTTTCGTGGAGGATGTTTCTTCGGGGTAAGGGATATTTCTATGAAGGGGGCGCCAGATTTCCAAGCATTATTTTAAAAACGATCAGAAATTAAATAAAAAAAAACAAGTTTTTTCATCTGAAAGTAAGAAGCAAAATTAGAACTTAAAACGAACAGAAATTATTACGTATATGAGGGGGTCTCCCTTAATTCAATACCTCGCTCTTTACGCTACAGTTTTTTTTTGTGCTTTCAAAAGAGCTATCTATTCTAATTAAACGCCCTTTGCGATTCAGGGGTTTGTGAATTGAAAAATTTGTTAACTTTTAACGTAAAGAGCGTGGTATTGACTAAGGGGAGGACCCCCTCATATACGTAATAACATATACGTAATGAAAAAAACAGTAAAAAAAAAACAAGCGATACGGCTCAATAGTAATCGAAACTTTTAAAAACGGAATTTTGATGTCAATACATGTATCAAAAGAATGGGCTTATAATGATGATTCTAAATATATAAATTGTATTAAGTTTAGTATTACTCATCAAAGGCTACGAGCCTGAGAAGATTTACCTGATTTTTTAAAGAGGGGGGAAACATCCCCTACAAGTGAAAGAATTTTAATGAAAATCACACCGCCAGATTCAGCGTATTAGTAAACCCTATTATATAGGTTTCAAGCTCATATCTGCAAAAATCTGCAACTTTGTATTGTTTGCCAGAAGAAAAATATACGAATATAGAAGTTCGTTACGTAAGTTAATTTGTAAATTACGTCAAAACCAAATTTAGAGACAGGCATTTATCAAAAGAAAAGTAAAATTTTTATGTCAATTTTGTTTACTTATTCAATGACGGTGAGCCAAAATAAAAGCTGCATTAACTAAAAAGCGATCAAAAATTAAATAAAAAAAACAAGTTTTTTAAACTGAAAGTAAGGAGCGACATTAAAACTTAAAGCGAATAGAAATTATTCCGTATATGAAAGGGGATGTCCCCTCCTCAACGCCTCGCTTTTTATGCTAAAGTTTTTTATTTTTTTAAAAAATAGAGTTGTGAGACAGAGTCAAACTATAGCGTAAAGAGCAAGGCGTTGAGGAGGGGACATCCCCTTTTATATACAGAATAATTTCTGTTCGTTTTAAGTTTTAATGTCGTTCCTTACTTTCAGTTTAAAAAGCTTGTTTGTTTTTTTTATTTAATTACTGTTAAAGAATAATAGAAACCCCAAACGAAAAGAAATTAAAATTAGCTATCTTACAAACATAAAGATAACCGCTGCAAACATAAATGAATGAATAAATCTTATATAGCTTCAATATTTTTTGTATTATTTTCCCCCCAGAGGGGCTTTATATGCAAGGGTTAAAAATACCATTTTGTTAAAAATATTTGAAAGGTTAAATAACACAACTCTGGTGTCGACAAAACACCCTAGGGCCCGGGAGCAGGAAGTATTCTCGTATAAACTTCAGAGAGGGCTCATTTGATTGGAAATTGGAAGTTCTAGTCCAGCTTTTAAGAGTCAAAAGTGATCAAAGGGCAACTACCCCCCCCCCACTTCCATTTTCCACAAAATACATCA
The DNA here is from genome assembly GCF_049724085.1 of Artemia sp. Qi Xiang Cuo. Taxonomy (NCBI): domain Eukaryota; kingdom Metazoa; phylum Arthropoda; class Branchiopoda; order Anostraca; family Artemiidae; genus Artemia; species Artemia sp. Qi Xiang Cuo. The sequence goes on along the minus strand of NC_142802.1, from coordinate 60,368,383 downwards.
GATAAAAAATTTTAGGTAGCCATTTTGTTAAAGAAAAAAGTTCAAAGGTTAGATAACAAAAACTCCGGGGTCGACAATTCGACCAGACTTTTCCAGACTCAATTCCGGAAGCGGAAAGTGTCCCGCAATTTAAAAACCGGTTAAAGAAGCATCTCCTTGTTGGCAGTTGGTGAGTATGGGTCTGGAAGCCGAGAGAAGACAAATCAAGTAATTTTTTTTTGTTCTGTTATTAATATATTCGTTTTATTATATTATTTTTTATTATTTATTTATTTTTCTTTTTATTTATTTTTTTTCTCATAATTTATTAGTCAGTAATTATTATTATCTCTTTTTTTATTGTTCTTTATTTGTGTTTATTTCAGTGATGATTTGGTTAGTTTTATAATTTAGTAAATGTGTACTGGTTACGTTTTTCAAGCATATATGTGCTTTATTTGTAACCGGTCGTAAATCATTTTTAGTAAAGTTGTTGAATCTTGAATCTTGACACATGTTGTACAAACATAATATTTGTAACATAATTCGTTTTATAACTGATTAATCATTAGTTATAATAATTATATATATTAATTAATCATAAGTTATACCCGGGGGGTATATATAGCTGTTTTGGAAGAAATTCTCGTATAAACTTCAGAGAGGGCTCATTTGATTGGAAATCGGAAGTTCTAATTCAGTTTTTAAGAGTCAAAAGTGATCGAAGGGCAACTAGCCCCTTCCTCACGCCCTTTTCCCCCAAATACATCAGATAAAAATTTTGAGGGAGCCATTTTATTAAAAAAAATCAAGGGTCAGATAACAAATAAGTAGTATAGCTATAACAGTTTCAAGCGGGGTGTCTCCCCATATAGCTATAACAGCTTCAAGCGGGGTGTCCGCCATATAGCTATAACGATAGAGAGCGGGAAGTACTCCCGCCATACAAGCAGACAGTACAATGACCGGATTCAACCTACCATGAAAATTCGTGCTGTTCACGATAACATGTTTCTGTTAAAAGTCGTGAGTGTTTTCATGGATTGGTGATTCATTTCCTGGTATGATATTATGAAATTCTGTCTGTAAATTAATTTTTTAGTTGTGGATGTTTTATGTTTAACCTTGAACACGGGTATAAAAACTTTGTTATTTTCTCAGTTCAAAATTGGCATTTGAAATATAATGATGCATTCTAACAAAAGGAATATTAATGAAAGCTACACGAAGTAAGCAAGAAGTATAGCAAGAAGTAAGTTATTCTTTTATATTCTTAGTGGGTAAAGAAATTAATTCTAATAAAACTTATAAAGACCCCATTATGAGAACAGATTGTTAAATATTTTTTGACCCTGGATCTCCAGAGGTCGGTAAAGAGCAATATCAAAACAAGAAAAAAGTATGTAAACACTGCATTTAAATGGCTTGCGAGCTTAGTACATGAGGTAAATCATACCTATTTTTTTTATTCCGGCCCAAAGTCCCCCCTCACTATGCCACGGTCGTCCACCACCCACTCCACGAACCCACCCTCTCTCCAACCCCCCCCCTTCATCCAACCCCCCCCCCACTTTTTTTGGAGAGGGGGTGGGTTGGTGGAGTGGGTGGTGGACGACTGTGGCATAGTGGGGGGGGGGGAACTTTGGGCCGGAATAAAAAATAGGTGATTTACCTCATGCACTAAGCTCGCAAGCCATTTAAATGCAGTGTTTACATACTTTTTTCTTGTTTTTATATTGCTCTTTACCGACCTCTGGAGATCCAGGTTCAAAAAATATTTAACAATCTGTTAACTATAATGGGGTCTGTATAAATTTTATTAGAATTAATTTCTTTACCCACTAAGAATAGAAAAGAATAACTTACTTCTTAAGTGTAGCTTTCATCAATATTTCTTTTGTTAGAATGCATCATTATATTTCAAATGCCAATTTTGAACTGAGAAAATAACAAAATTTTTATACCCGTGTTCAAGGTTAAACATAGAACATCCACACCTAACAAATTAATTTACAGACAGAATTTCATAATATCATACCAGGAAATGAATCACCAATCCATGAAAACACTCACGACTTTTAACAGAAACATGTTATCGTGAACAGCACGAATTTTCATGGTAGGTTGAATTCGGTCATTGTACTGTCTGCTTCTATGGCGGGAGTACTGCCCGCTCTCTATCGTTATAGCTATATGGCGGACACCCCGCTTGAAACTGTTATAGCTATATGGGGAGACACCCCGCTTGAAACTGTTATAGCTATACTACTTATTTGTTATCTGACCCTTGATTTTTTTTTAACAAAATGGCTACCTGAAAATTTTTATCTGATGTATTTGGGGCAAAAGGGCGTGAGGGAGAGGCTGGTTGCCCTTCGATCACTTTGACTCTTAAAAACTTAACTAGAACTTTTAATGTTCAATCAAAGGAGTCCTTTCTAAAGTTTATATGAGAATTTCTTCCAAAACAGCTGTATATCCCCCCCGGGTGTAATTTATGATTAATTAGTATATATTATTATTATAACTAATGATTAATCAGTTATAAAACGAATTATAAGATTTTTCGGGGGGGGGGGGTAATTTTCGGTGTGGGGAGGAGATTGTCTGCAAGTGCAATTTTCTGAGGGGAGTTATCCTCGGTGGGAAATTTTTCAGAGGATTTTACGTGGAGAGGGTTATTTTCCAGGGGGAATCAGCCTAGAGCCCGTTTTTTTACTTAATCATATCCTTAGGAGATAGTGGCAAGCTTTTACATTTCCAGAAAGACGTGTTTTTAGACCTCATAAGGTTTTCAAGCTAAATTCTTACCTTCCATCAACAAGGAATCTTGTAGGAGGAAGACTACGAGAATTTTAGCTGCAAGAGGGTAAACTGGCCAATTATTAGTTTGAAAGTCACTATGGCCCTGAATCACTCCGTAATGGGCACCATAAAATTTACTGTAGGTAGGAAAACAACGACTAGAGCTTGTTCAAAACCTGAATTGGTTTCATCTCGTTTTCGTTGCTCCTTTGTTCCGTAAAAAAAATAGGCCGTAAAAAAAAGAAACAAAATTACCACTTTTCATGATTTTAGTCGAAATTTAACGATTTTCTCTGTCATTTGTATTTTAAAGATTTCTGATATCTATTTGTAAAATTCAATTTCATCTGTGGGTCGCATAAAAGATATCAATTTGCATTTTTGATTTTGGAATAAAAAGAATCTAACTAGGTAAGTCCAGATTCCAATTTCATTAAAATGCTGATTCTAGACCAATTTCATTCAGGAGTTTAATAGCCTACTAGAGCAACTAGGGAAATAACTCATTGGTGTTCAACCAATGCAAGTACAGATGAAAGATATAATGAGAGGGGGGTCTTTTGTATTTAATTGAATAGGCTAGAATTTTTGCATTTCTTTACGCTAAACGTCACAGGGAAGTAATAAAGAAGAGTAAACGTCATTCGGGGATGACAATTAATTTAAACACATACATTTCTGAGGCTTCAAAAAGTGGAAGGAGTTAATTTGTGAAAGAATTGATAATTCTCCAAACAAG